>NW_020864885.1:45275-128029 GCF_003713205.1 Coffea eugenioides
AACCTCTTAGGTGAGTCGTGTGAGACCCCGGTGAGTCCTTAATTTTTGACATTATTTGAAAAAGGAGTATTATCGTTATTTTGCTATAAAATTTGGTTTTAAGGTTGGTGGTAATACTTTAAAAGGTTATTTCATCTATATACTATGAAAACCTTAATTTGGGTTATTACCAAAACCCTAGTTTTTGTAATGAATTACAAGTTTGTGCTATTACAGTATGGGCATGCTAAAATATGTTATCATGCAGGTAAGTATAGGATTCGATTCTTTTAGCAAAGGTTAGGTAGGTTTGAGAGCTAGAAAACCCCAAACTAGTCAAACCTCTAGTGTTACAATCCATTAGAAAGCTTAAGTTGGGTTTAAAACCCTAATTTTGCCAATGTTATGAAGGTTGTTGTTTTATTGTTGTTATTTTGTATAAAGTATGTTTAAGTATAGGTGATTAAGATAGGAAAGTGATTAGTGAAGCAATTAAGTGGGATTACATGTTTTGGACTAGATTAGGTTTAAGTCCTATGGAGTAAATTGAAAGAGTTCCAAATGTTTGAGGGCAAGAATGGAACAAAAGCTAAGTTGAAGTGCAAGGGTTAAGAAGTAAATAAGGTATTTTTATGTGATTGGTTAGCCATAAGAAATATCTTCTCTTGTCTTTGACTTATTTATTACCTTAGACTTGCAAGATAATCCTAAGAAATCAACAAAACAAAAACTAAAGAGAAAGAGAGAGAGAGGCCGAGAGAGAGAGCAAAGAGAGAAAGGAAAAATCCTTCAAAGTTCTTCTTCATCTAGCTTCCATCTTGATCTTGGAGTTTAAGGGAAACAACTTGGGCCTTGTTTGTGGTAGCTTTCTTCATTTACAAAGCTTTCTTGAAGGTAAGTCATCTCTTTTGGAAGTTAACTTGTGGTGATTTAAGTTTGAAGTCATGAAAGTAATGTTTTTGTTGTGATTATGAACTTGTGTGGTTTATGTAGTGATTATTGAGTAATTTGACGGTTAATTTCAGTGATTTATTGCTGCCCAAATTTTGGTTAAGACTATGGAAGAATTAGGGTTTCTTGCTTCATGATTCACTAAGTTGATTTGGTTGGGTTTTGGTTTGTAAATGGAATCTTTGATGTGTTAATTTCACTTGTATGGTTGGTTTTAGTAAAAATCAGATTTGGTCTTGAAACCCTAGTTCTAGGGGAAGTTATTTTGGTTGAGTTAGGGTTTGATTGGATAGGTTGAAGGTTAATTAAACTTGTAGGATTAAAGGTATAGAATATGGTTAGAGTTGTTAGGTTTTGAGGTTAATTTGGGAGTGGAAATTCGGGTCTGTTGAGGAGCTATTAGGGGCTGGTACATGTGTGTTTATTTGGTAGGAATTGGGTTAGAAAGCTTGCATAAGAACCATAGAACGGATCGTGCGGTTGCGGCGCGCAAAAACCGGCAAATCTGGAAAAACAGGGCAGTCCACAAATCCGAACTTGAGTTCCATTTTTTTTTTATGCTTCGTGCTGATTCAGAAGTTTCTCAAAACATGAAAGTCGTAACCTCTTAAGTCCTGAGTATGCCTACAAAGTTTCAGGTCAAACGGATCAGTGTAGCCTGAGTTATAGCCAAAACACTTGCACCTGTTTTGTACACTGGATTGTGTTACGTTTTTGAATTTTGCTTCTGACCATGCTCTTTCCGTTTTGATAAAGTACGAACTGGGTGTTGACCTCTTCATAAGAAATGTAGATCTTGGTCATAGCTTCGAAATGGTATAAAGTTCATCCAAATCCGAGTTCCGTAGCTTCAGTTATGACCAGAACAAGATCGGTTGTCAGAACTGCCTTCGAATTTGGACAGTTCTGACAGGAACTTTGAACCTCTTTTTCCCTATGCTCCATACTGATTCAGCTTTTGGTCAAAACACAAAAGTTATAGCCATATAAATAAGCTTTCTAACGCCTCTGGAATTTCTTGATTCTGATTTCTGAGTCGTGAGTTATGGTCTTTCAAACAGGGCCTGTTTGGTAACCCGAAATGAAATGGCTGGAACTGTTTTGCACATTTTTGTCCTAGTTCCATTGAGATCTAGATTAAAGTGTCTTCATGAAAATTGTAGCCCTTCTTCTTAGATTTTCAACAGTACCTCATGCACTTCGATCCGATAACCGTAACCTGAAATTTGATGAAAACGGTTTTAGGTGCCAAATCTGGCCGTTTCCGTTTGCCGTTTCCGCGCGCGCGTGTGTCCACTTTGCCGTTTCCGCACTTGCATGTGCCGATTTTGCCGTTTTACTTGAGTTATGCTTGTTAGTAGCCGTTTGTGATATATTGTGATGCAATCTTCTATTTCAGACGGTGACGGGCTAGACGGTGCCAGTGGGGCCTACTAGCTGTATACGTGACGTGATCCTTGCATTTTGCTATACGTACTTTTGGAGTAAGTATTCAGGCCGTTTATGTGTATAAACTACTTATGTGTTTTGATGTGAATACAAGGGGGACTTAGGCGAGGGTTTACTTTATCACACTCGACCTAAACCCTAGTTTGTACCTATGTTTCTTTATGAGATGTGTATACATGAATTATTTTGGTGTTGAACCTCTTGAGCTTGGAGCTCGGGGTGACTTTCATGAATTTGTGATAATATGATGAAGTGTGGGCCTGATCTAGACCTAGATGGATTCGAGCCGGCCGGGCTTGGTCGAAGCTAGTCCAACTTAGTCTTGAGGTCACCAAGTTCGTAGGTTCAAGTTGTGAACCAAGTTTGTGACCCGAGCTTGTGACTCAAGCTCAAGTTTGTGATTTCGTTCGCTCGAGCAAGTTTGTGAGGTGACTGGCCAGTGAGGGTGATAAGGTGTAGGTGGGAGTATAAGTGGAGTTCTGCGGACCTATATGCGGTCGACGGAGTGTCGGCAGGAGGTCACGCATGGCAAACGACTTGGCTTTGGAGCCAACCCGTATGCTACCATTGTGATGTTACACTTCTATACTGATGTGAAATATTTGGATTTGTATGTTTATCTGAATGTGCAATTTTCATTTTTACCCCTGTTTACTTACTAAGCATATAGCTTACCCCTTTCCTTTTGTTTTCCTTAGCAGGGGCCGACGCGGGGAACTTTTGGCACTGCCACTAGTATAGTTAGGTTTAGTTTGTAATAGTTGGACAATTAAGATGTTCCTTTTTGTTTTGGTGGTTTGTATAAGGACCCTTCTTAGGGCCCACTTTCTGCTGGTTGTTATCATAGTGTAACGTTTTGGTCTGAATAGCTACTTTTGGGGATATAAATAGAACTCTTTTGGAGTTGGCTATATTGTGAATAGTACACTTTTGGTCTATCTAGTTTTTATTATTTTGAAATTTTGAGTCCTGGCACGAGCTAGGCAGGCATCCCGCCGATACCCTAGGGTTCGCCCTTGGGAGAAGCGGGGGCGTCACATGTAGTAAGCAGTGATCAGAGGTATCTTTTTCAGGAAGAGTAGGTTCAACGTCCTGAGCAACTCCAATCTTCCTCTTTGATAGGGAAACATGAAATACTAAGTGGACTCTGGCACCCTCCGGTTGTTGTAGCTTATAAGCTACCGCTCCAACCTTCTCAATGACCTGGAATGGTCCAAAGTACTTAGCAAACAATTTCAAATTTCTTCCAATAGCCACCGTCTACTATCTATAAGGTTGTAGTTTTAGAAATACCCAATCTCTCACTTGGAAAGTCCTTTCTGTCCGGTGTTCATAAGCAAAATGCTTCATTCTGTTCTAAGCCTTGGCAAGGTTGTCTTTGATGTTGGATAGAACTTGAAGTCTCTCTTGCACCATGTTTGTTGCTGCAAGAATTATACTGTCATGAAAAGGTCCTCAAGGAAGATGCACTAGCTTATAACCATATAAGGCCTCGAAAGGAGTGAGTTGTAGACTTGTGTGAAAATTAGTATTGTACATAGTTCAGCTATAGACAACTGATTACTCCAGTGGGAGGGATGTTCACTACACATACATCTAAAATAACTTTCTAGACATTGATTCACCCTCTCACTTTGGCCATCTATTTGAGGGTGGTAGGATGAACTATAATGCAAACCAATACCCATTGTGCGAAATAGCTCTTGTCATAATTTATTAATGAATATCTTGTCTCTGTCAGAAATGATGGATTCAGGCAAACCATGTAATTCATACACATTATTAAGGAATATCTGAGCGACTTGCTGTGTAGAATAGGGGTGAGTTAGCTTCATGAAGTGACTGAACTTGGTGAAACAATCCACCATTACTAGAATAGTGTCATACACATTAGAAAGAGAGAGTTGTTTAATAAAGTCCATGGTCAAATGTGTCCAAGCTTGTTGAGGTACTAGAAGTGGTTGTAGTAGCCCAAGATATGGGACATTTTCATGTTTATTTCTCTCACAAGTATCACAAGACTGCACAAATTGTATAACATCCTTCTTGATGCCTTGCCAGTAAAATAAAGATTGCACCCTATGTAAGCACCCTCGTTGACCAGAATGGCCCCCCACAGCTGATCATGTAAAGCCTTGATTAAGTTGTGCCTGATTCCATTAGCTGCCCCCACATATAGCTTCCCTTTGAATTTGAGCAATCCATTCTCCAGTTGGTATCCTGGACAAGCATTTGGATCTAACAACAATTGAGACATTATGTGTTGGACCACACTATCACCATCATAACTCTCAATTAGCTCCTTCATCCAAGCTGCTGCACTGCTAAAAGGACACAAAGGTGATTCACTGCTCCTTGCTTGTAACAGACCTCTTCCATTTTTCTTCTAGACAAAGCATCAGCCCCCTCATTGTCAGAGCCCTTTCTATATTGGATCTCATAGTCTAGGCCCAATAATTTGGTAAGCCATTTATGTTGTAAGGGGTGAGTAAGCCTTTGTTCCAACAAATATTTGAGAGCTTGATGGTCAGTTTTGATGATAAAGTGGTGTCCAACTAAGTAGTGCCTCCATTTGGTCACTGCTAATACTAGAGCCATTAATTCTTTCTCATAGACAGACATCCCCAAATTATGTGCGGACAAAGCTTTACTAAGGAATGCTGTGGGGAGTCCTTGCTGCATCTAGACTACCCAATGGCAACTCCACATGCATCAGTTTCTATCACAAAAGGAAGCTCAAAATTTGGCATGCTTAGCACTGGTGTAGTTATCATGGCCCTTTTGAGGTTTTCAAAAGCTGTCTGAGTGTTGTGACTCCACTCAAAGCCCTCTTTCTTTAATAACTGAGTTAATGGCTTGCACATGACCCCGTATCCCTTAATAATCCTTTTGTAATACCCAGTTAACCCCAAAAATCATCTCAACTCATTAACCATGCTAGGATTGTATACACTCTATGTGTAAGGATCGAAGACAACCTAAGAGGGGGGGTGAATTAGGCTTTCAAAAAACCTGCTAAGATATAGTCCACTTTTTCACAGACTACCTTTCTTTTCTCAAATACCTCCCAATGAACGAGATAACACAAGAGCACAAGTATTCGTGAGATGAAGAGAAGAACAGTTTATGTAGAAAAGCAGTAAATGAAAGTAAAGAAACAAACCAGGCTTCAAACACAACTGAGGTTTGAACACCACTTTTATATACCAAATTACTTCAAGTTGAACAAACTTGCAACCAATCTTTTGTGTACAAGGAAGGGATCACTTCCTTCTTGCCCCAAACCACACTTGGTCAAGCAAGGAAGTTTTACAAACACTCGCAAACCCTCACTATGCTACACTATTGAAGAAGCTGTGTCACACTTGAAAAACTACACGAAGATTGCACAAACAAAGAGTACAAATGTTCCTTTTGAGTATTCTAGCACTTGAATCACTCACAATCTGATGTAGGCTTGATGTGCAAAGTTCCCTTTAGGTGGTTGACTTTGTTCTATTTATAGGAGACCAGAAAATTATTCAATTAATGCTGTCAACGGGTAGAAGGCAACTGAAGAGTCAACTAGCCGTTGGTGCTGTCGGACGTCCGATACACAGGTGTTGAGCGTCCGATCCTGATCAGTAATCAAGTAACTCCTGGCTTGTCTTCTTCGGACGTCCGAGTCTGAGTTCTTTACTCGTCCGAAGATACTCAAAGAATGTCGGACGTCCGATACTCTCCTTTTGTGCGTCCGACATCATCCTCAGCAGACTTCATTCTTTTTTATCTTCTTTTTCTGCTTTAAATCCACAGACCTGTTTGGTTCATTTCTGAAAAAGGATCTCTACAAAAGGTATTAGAAACATCCAATTATTTTGTAATCATTAAAAGATATGAGTTGAGATAAACAATCTCCCCCTTTTTGATGATGACAAAACAATTGGATAGAGCAAAAAATATAACAGCTCCCCCTAACGAAGTGCATGAGTAGTATACAGGAAGAAACGCAATCCACAACTCAACTCCCCCTGAGACTGACTCCCCCTAACTAGTTACTCTATACCATCAGTGTTAAACCAAATCCAATTCCAATTCTCCCCCTTTTTGTCATCACAAGATTTAGTATCAGTTTTGGTACCAGCAATGCATCTCATCAGAAACAATATCAGTATACACATTTACAATGTACAGCACAGTTTGGAATCAATCATTTAGCAGATATCAATCAGAAACATTCATTCAATCAGCAGATTGCACAAACACATAACCAATCATATCACCCAAGAAAAACATTCATAACAAAACACTTAGTTATAACATTCATAAGCAGTAAAAAAAAATATCCAGTTGTACAGACCATGTGTTCAGCACTTATACAAAAGTGCAATGCAAAAGATGAACTATAGTCCTAGATAAAGGTGTAGTGACCTAGTAGTGCCTAGATGGTGATTTTAGATGATCCAGGCCTTCTCCTTGCCAGACGATACTGTGCAGGATCCTCTTCTTCTTCAGTTTCTTCATCACTATTTTCATCTGATTCCTCAGTTGCTGGAGCCTTGCCTTTATCCTTGGGCTGAGAACTGGAAGCTAGTGTAGTCTCAGCACCAGTAGTTGGTCCTGTGGGCTCAGTTCTTGGCTCATTTACATTGCTCTCAGGTATTGGAGGGACAAGAAGGTTTCTTTTTTCAATGAAGGAGGATTTTTGGTCAGAGGTCATGGTCATCATGAGACCTTCTTCAATAAGCAAGACATGCTGTTTGAGAACTTCAAGCAAGGAAATGACTTCAGAATTGGATGCGAAGGACCTGCTAGCAGACTTCCTAGGATGAATGGTGAAAGGAGAGACAAAGTCTGACTGATCATGAGGAGTCCTAGGAGTGATAGGGGTTTCATGAAAATTTTTCCTTCTAGACTCAGCAACAGTCTCCTTATAGCACCAATGGCCTTCAAAAAATTTTAAGTTCTTTCGTTCAAAATAAGCTTTTGAGAAGACTGATGAAGCACTGTCTTTGGGAGATTTTCCAGAAAAAGGAATTTCAAAGTGGGCAAAGATAGGGGTTAGAAATCTGCCATAAGAGAGCTTTCTACGGCTGTCAGTGCTAATTTTGAGCAAAAACTTGCACATTACAAATCCAAAGTCAATGCGAATTTTTTCAACAAAGCAGTAGAACAGATAGAGTTCCATTTTGTTTGCATCTGTTCTGTGGCCATCAGTTGGCACTAACAGATTTGAAATGATGGTGAAGATGATCAGGTTCTGAGGACTAAGATCATCCAGTCTTGCCTCAGCAGGAGTATTGAATGTGGTTTGAAAGTAGGTCATGAGTTTAGCATTGTAAAAATGATGGTAGGTAGAAGGAAATTCCTCATATGAAAAGAAATTTGCAATTTTTCCTTTGAAACTAGGTTCAATACTGGTTTTCAGAATGGAATTCACAATGTCAGGAGTTAACATGATGTCTACAGAATTGACCCTAGAGATGAGTTCAGTGTGTGATATACCCTTTCTAAGATTAGCAAAAAATTGATACAGCATGTCAGGGTAAAAGACATTAGGAATGGTCAGAATATGAGTCCATTTCTGGAATTCAAATAGTTTGATAACAGGTTCAAGATCAAGCTTACGAAATTCATAGGGAAGGATGAGCCTTTGGGTGATGAACCCTTTTTGAGAGACTAACTCAAATCTGTCTCTAGCTTCATCATCAATAAATTTTGGAAGAGGAGTGGGTTCTTCTACTAGCTGAGACACAGGATCCTTTCCAGAACGTTTCCTGTTTGAGGTTTGTGTGGCAGATGCCTCTACATTTTGAGCCTCAGTTCTTGTCCTTGGAGACTTCCTGGTAGAGGGTTCAGGAGTTTTCTGACTCCCAGTGGTGTTTCCTTCATTCTGCTGATCATCAGAGGGATCAGCAGACTGTTTTTTCTTGGATTGAGGAGTGCTCTTCCTCTTTGCAGACCTCTTTCTTTTAGCAGAGGACCTTGTGACAGCTTTATCACCCCGGACAGCCTGTTCTGGTTCCTCGTTTCCACCAGCAATGTTTTTTTCAGAGCTCTGTTCTTCCAACTGTTCATCAGATGATTCAGCAGTTGGAATATCCAGTTTTCTTTGGGCAGTTTGCTTCACCTTACCACCACGGGTTACACTCTTCTTTTTGGGTGCCACAGGAGGGGGTTCCAAAATTTCAATGTCTTCATCCCTAAGCCTAAAGGATCGTCCGGCACTAGTAGATCCTCCTCTGACTCTAACCATGATGCAATGTGGATATGATTTTTGATGCAGAATGTGGTGTACAGAAGAAGAATGCAGTAAAAGCCAACTAGAGTGCACTAAGAAGCCGCAAGAAGGGAGTTGTGTGAAGTTAGGGTTTCGTATGTGAATTGGGAGTTTTGGGGTAGTTGGGGGTTAGGAGTGATTTTTATGAGTGATTAAGGAGCAATAGAGGTGTAAATAAGTTGGTTGGTTCAATTTCTCGGAACTTGGTTTGAGGAGAGAGGAATTTGAATTTCAAATATTAGAGGAAACTGAAAGGTCGCGTCCGAGACTTATGGAGGAAAATGAACTGAGAAGAATGGGTAACTGCCTTATAGGACTCATTTTTTGAGTGTCGGACGTCCGAACGAAATGAAGCGTCCGACACAACCGTCCGAACCAGGGTTTTTCTGAAACTTGGACGAAGAACACTGTCGGACGTTCGTTCCAATTCATCGGACGTCCGATAAGGATTGACTAGAAATAAGACTTAGAACATTTTTTCTGAAACACCCAATTTTGTCCTCAAGGACACAAATTGATCTAGCGGAAGAGCTTTTGTGAGGATATCAGCGATCTGTTCTTTAGAACAAACAAACTCAACATGGATTACCCCCTTTGAGACAAGATCGTGAATGAAATGATGCTTTATATCAATGTGCTTAGTCCTAGAGTGTTGAATGGGATTTTTTGTTAGATTGATTGCACTAGTGTTGTCACAGTACATGGGTACACATTCATATACTAAATCGAAGTCATTCAATGTGTTTTTCATCCATAACAATTGAGCACAGCAAGCACCAGCAGCAACATATTCAGCTTCAGTAGTGGACAGTGAGATAGCATTTTGTTTTTTACTAAACCAAGAGACCAAGCAATTTCCAAGAAAGTTGCATATGCCAGTAGTACTTTTTCTATCTATTTTACAACCACCAAAGTCAGCATCAGAGAATCCACACAAAGGAAGTTCATGACATTTTGGATACCACAAGCCAAAATTTAAGGTTCCTTTAAGATATCTCAAGATTCTTTTTACCGCATTCAAGTGTGATTCCTTTGGACAGGATTGAAATCGAGCACATAAGCACACAGCAAACATGATGTCAGGCCTACTAGCAGTTAAATAAAGTAAACTTCCAATCATACCTCTGTACTTCTTCTCCTCAACTTTTGTACCTTCTTCATCTTTGTCAAGTTTGGTAGATGTGCACATAGGTGTCCCAACAGGCTTTGATTCCTCCATTCCGAATCTTTTCAGCAACTCCTTGGTATATTTTGTTTGATTTATAAATGTTCCATCTTGGGTTTGAATCACTTGGAGTCCAAGGAAGAAGTTCAGTTCTCCCATCATGCTCATTTCAAATTCTTTTTGCATGATGATGGAAAAGTCCTTGCACAATTTTTCATTAGTAGCACCAAATATGATATCATCCACATATATTTGCACAATCAAAAGATCTCGTGAGCTTTGTTTTGTAAAAAGTGTAGTGTCTACAATGCCTCTTTTAAAACCATTTTCAATCAAAAATCCACTCAGACGTTCATACCATGCTCTAGGAGCTTGCTTTAATCCATATAAAGCTTTTGAGAGTTTAAACACGTGATCTGGATAAGATTCATTTTCAAAACCAGGAGGTTGGTCAACATAGACTTCTTGATCTATAAATCCATTTAAGAAGGCACTCTTAACATCCATTTGAAATAATTTAAAATTCTTGAAACATGCAAATGCTAAAAACATTCTTATGGATTCCAGCCTGGCTACTGGTGCAAAAGACTCATCAAAGTCTATTCCCTCTTCTTGAGTGTATCCCTTAGCCACCAGTCTAGCCTTATTTCTAACAATCTCCCCTTTATCATTCATTTTGTTTCTAAAAACCCATTTAGTGCCAATGATAGGATGGCCTTGTGGTCTGGCAACCAGGGTCCAAACTTTGTTTCTTTCAAATTGGATTAACTCTTCTTCCATAGCTAAAATCCAGTGCTCATCATTCAATGCATCAACAACATTTTTAGGTTCAATATGTGATACAAAAGCAAGATTATCTACCAGGTGTCTAGAGGAACGAGTCCTGACCTTTTCAGAAGGATCACCAATTATAAGCTCCCTGGGATGATTATGAGCAAATTTCCAGGCTCTTGGAAGATCATTAGAAGTAGTGGTATCTCTATTATTCACTTCTTCAGCTGGACTGACCTGAGCATCAGCATCCTTTGAATCAGTTTCTGGTGAGGCAGAGTCATGATCATTGATTGCTAGCTTCTTCAGTTCTTCTTGAACACTTGTGTCATCATCTTCACCACAACTCATAGAGATGTCACCATTAGATTCATCAAAAGTAATGTGTATAGCCTCCTCTATAATCAATGTTCTACGATTATAAACTCTGAAACCTCTTTTATTTTCACAATAACCCAAGAAAATTCCCTCATCAGATTTCTTGTCAAACTTTCCAAGATGTTCCTTGATATTCAAAATGAAACATTTACAACCAAATACTTTGAAGTACCCGACAACAGGCTTTTTGTCATACATGAGCTCATAGGAAGTTTTGTTCAAAATTGGTCTTAGAAGAACTCTATTCATGGTATAACAGGCTGTGTTTATGGCTTCAGCCCAAAAATATTTTGGTAAATTGCATTCACTAAGCATGGTTCTAGCAGCCTCTTGGAGAGTTCTATTTTTTCTTTCTACAACTCCATTTTGTTGAGGAACTCTAGCAATAGAGAATTCATGAGTAATACCATTATGATCACAAAATTCTGGAAAACCACAGAACTTGAATTCTGTCCCATTATCACTTCTAATCCTGACAATTTTCAAGCCAAGCAGATTTTGTACTTTAGCAAATAATGAGGTAAAATTCTTAAAGGCATCATCTTTATGAGCAAGGAATATCACCCAAGTATATCTAGAATAGTCATCAACAATCACAAAACAGTATCTCTTACCACCAAGGCTTGCAGTCTGTGTAGGACCAAACAGATCAAGGTGCAGAAGTTCAAGTGGTTTTGAAGTAGAAACACATTTCTTAGGTTTAAAAGAAACCTTGACTTGTTTTCCAAATTGGCAAGCATCACAAATTCTGTCTTTTTCAAATCTAATTTTTGGAAGACCTCTAACAAGTTCCTTTTTAGAAATTTCTTTCAGCAAATCCATATTGAAGTGACACAACCTTCTATGCCACAACCATGGGTCCTCATTTGCTACTTTGAGACATTTGAGATATGAGGAATCAATTTTTTCAAGAAAAACTACATAGACATCATTAACTCTTTTTCCTTTGAAAACAATGTTGAACTTTGAGTCAAATATGAGACATTCAAGCTTTTTGAACAATACAAACAGATTCCTATCACACAATTGGCTAACACTTAACAGATTGTAGCTCAAATTGTCAACAAGAAGAACATTGTGGATAAAAGTTTGATCATTCTTACCAACATCGCCAATACCAACAGTCTTGGCTTTGTTATCATCTCCAAACGTTACCTTTCCACTTGCTTTTTGCTTGAGTTTAATGAATTGTGATGCATCACCAGTCATATGTCTTGAGCATCCACTATCAATGAACCATTTTGATTTTTTAGCAATGTTATCCTGGTTCACCTACACACAAACCCACAAGATAATACTTGGTACCCTTTACATATTGGGTCCTTGAGAGTTAGTCTTATGTTTAACTACCCACATGCATCTCATGCCATTCCTCATGTTTTTCTTAACATGACAGTTGCTATTCATGTGACCAGATTGACAACAAAAGTTGCATACTGACATTGGATCAATCAAATGAACAGGTTTAATGAATCTGACTTGCCTTCTTCTGTGGATAGCAAACTCATTTGTATTTTGGTTCAGTTTTATTTGATGAGTATTAACATAAGGTACAGTGTCATTCTTTTGAAGATGGTTCTGTTTCAAATGATGTAACAATTGACATAAGTCATCCATCCTTTTTCTTAAGCTGCATTGCTCACTTCTGAGTATGTCACAGTAATTTTTCTTTTTGTAAAGTTCAGCAAGCACATCAGACTCAGTCCTTTTCAGGTTATCATTTTCATACATAAGACATTTGTTTTGTCGAAAAAGATTTGCATTGTCTTGTATTAGAAAGCTAATTTTCTGCTTCAGTTCCTTGTTTTTAACAAAGGATTCTTTCAATCTGTTATGCATTTTTTCTAGAAAAGAATTAACATCATCATCAGATTCACTATCACTATTGGTTTGAGAGTTGCATTGTGTTACCTCTTCATCTCCAATAGCCATGAAAGCCACTTGAGCAGATTCCTCTTCTTCTTCATCTGCGGCTTGTTTTCGTTCTTCATTTCGTTTCTTTTTAACGGTCGTTGTAGCGCTCAAAAATTGTATTATCTTTCGGAACAAGTATTTCAGGGTGTGATTAGCTTAGTAGTCCTAGCGGCACTTCCATTTCATTTTGATTTTTTTTCGTGGGAACGTTGTACCAAAGATTGATTATATCTTTTAGTTCGACTCAATTGGGTTCTAAATGTTTATCTTCTCGAAGTTCTTTTGAGCGTTTGGTAGGGTTTACGTTTGTTCCGGATCTGTAGTCCCGACGAGAGCTGGGCAGGCGATCCGTCGAACCCTTTGGTTCGCCTTAGGGTGAGGTGGGGCTGTCACATGATTCAGCCTCTAACATGGAAGAATTACATAGGTCAGAAACAGGACAGCTTGCCCTCTAAATCTGGAAATCAACCACACAAGCTGGAATTTTGTAAGCAACCAAAACCAACACATAAAAGCTTCAATTTTACACATAACAAGGCTATCATTCCATGGCCATCATTAATCATCACGTGAGGGCAGAAAAATCAACAATAAATCTGAAATTTAACATAACTCTACCTCAAACCATGAAATTTCTCACAAAACTACCTATTTAACAACTATAAGCAACTAATTTGCAATTATTAAGAGTAAAAAGGGATTTATAGGCAAGATACCTTGGAACCTCAAGCAAGATGGTAGCTTAGGGTTTCTCCTTCCAAAATCACTTCACCAACACCTTGAAATCTTCTTAGTAAGCAATTTTTATGGAGTGGTTTGCAAGTTTTATGGTTGAAATTCAAGATTGAAGCAAGAAAGGATGGTGCAAGATGAAGTTTCTCTTTTCTTTCTTTCCTCAAAGTTTCGGCCAGCCTTCATGAAGAATGAAGATGATTCTAGTCAAAATTGGATATTTAGCAAAGGTGAGAAATTGGTCAAAGTCCATCTTCAACTAGTTTTGCGACACTTGGCACCTTTAATGTTAAATCTCATTGTGACGCCCCGAAAAGAATGAGTGTGAGAACCCGGAAATTTTCTAATTTTCTAGTGTTTATTTTATTTAATCACCCGCCTTTTCTTCATTTTCTTTATTAGAAAAATTCCCCAGATAAAGTTTATGAGCAAAGATAGTTTGAAAATGATTTTTCTAGTATCGGTTAGTTTTTGAGAAATTAAAAGCGTATTTTGAACGTGGGACCCGCAAGTGCGGTAAATGCATTATATTTTTGACAACTTGTTGGAATTTTGTATTAAGTGATATTATTTGACAAAGTGTTAAGATATTTGTATTGGAGAGACAAAAAGATAAGTTTTAAACCAAAAGGTGACAGGTGTCACCTTCTTATTCAAAGTTGGACTTTGACTAATTTGCATCACCTTTACTAAACCTCAAAAATTGACCAATTTCTCTCCATTTTAAGCTTGTCTTGGCCGAACCTCTTGGAGCAAAAATAAAAGAAGAAAGCCTTCAACTCCAACTCCATTTCTTGCTCAATCTTGTGAATCAACCGTTAAACTTTCAAATTCCTCCACAAAAGTCACTTGTTTAGGAAGATTGAAGGTAGTGGTGGAGTGATTAGAGAAGGCAAAGGACTAAGCCATCAACTTTCTTGATATTTCAAGGTTCATGTCTAGCAATCCTTTCTTTGTTCTTGATTATGCTAAATTAGTGACTTGTGATGGCTAAAGAGATGGTTTTATGGATTATTTCTTGATTTGTGGTTGAAGTGATGAAGTTTTATTATTTTTGGGGATTTTTCTGTTTTAATATAAGCATGATTGTGTGGCTATCTATGATGATTGGAAATGGTATATAATGATTCTAGAAGGTGGAAAAAGTGGACAATTGCAATCAATTCCTGTTTTGGAAGAAATTTCAGAAAATTAGGTTTTGTGAAGGAACATTCTGCCCGAATTTTTAGATCATATTTATAGGCCGAATTGTCCTTGGCTTAAAACATGAAAGTTGTAGGGAATTCCATTTTAGAGGTGCCTACAAAATTTCAGGTCAATCGGAGTAGCGTAGAGTGAGAAAATTCGAAATTACTATTGCTGTTCTGGTTTTACCCGAATGTAAGAATTGCGCCTGTAATTGGTTGTTTTGGCTGGAATTTCTTCCGAATTGGTTGTTGAGGCCTTCTGATGAAATTTGTCCCTGTTTCTTAGATTTCATCTAGTTTTGGAATTTCTGGATTTGGACTTGGAGAGCCTGAGTTATGATGTTTCCGCTAGAATGCGTTCTGTGAATCTATTTTTGTGATTCTGGTATAGTATCTTGCATTTTGGACCTGGTTACACTCGAAACTGGGTTGAGTGACCTTCTGTAATATTGTAGCCCTGTCTCTTAGCTTCAAAACGGTGTATCTTGTACCTTCATCCGACCATCGCAGTGCCATTGGTTCCATTACCGCAAAATGACGTCAAAAACTATTTTTCTGGTTTTGAGCTTAACTTTCGTTACCGGACTTTTCCCTAGCTTGACTTGTACTTGTCTTACTTGGAGCTTGCTGAGTGGCTATGGGATGAACTTGTTGTTGTGGGTGTACCTTTGGGTTTGAATGAGAAAAATAATGAAGCCATGATGGCTGGAAAAGTTAGCAAATTCAGGGGAAGTGCTGTCCGAACTTTGAAGGGACTTGATTGCATTGAGTTTGTGATCTAAGACTTGGATTTGAGCAAGGCAATGATATATGATGGATGGATGGTTTCTGAGCCGTGGAGGTGAGTGACCCTAAACTATTTCCAAAGTACTTGTGAAATGTTTCTTGCATTATGTACTCGATTGCATATCATGCGTGCTTGCATGTGAGTTCATGACATGATTTGGCTTCAATGAGTTCTGGGAAAGTCTTGTGCTGGACACCAACGTCTCCACTCTGTTTATGGTTCATGTTCATGTTTATCTGGAGGCTCAAGAAGGGGCTCCCTCTTAATGTTAATGTTAATGTTAAATGATCTATTTGAGCGTTGGGTGTTCAAGTGCTATGATTTCCCTGGCTCACGAGAGCACTAAACGAACATTCGATCTCTGAATCATGACATCATCGAAATGATCGAAATGCAACATTGTGAAATACATTTGTTTAATGATTTTACTGGTTACTCGCTGAGCTTCTAGCTCACCCCAAAAATTTTTATTCCCCTCCACAGGGCTCAAAGCGAAGGAAGGTCTTGTTGTGCTTATTCACATGTCTGGATGGCCTATATCTTGTACAGTTTGGATTTGGAATCATTTTATGTATAGTTGGGAATTATTTCCGCTTTGCTTTTGACATGTAATTATTGGAGAATTTGATGTAATATTTGAGTTTTATCTTTGTAATCTGTTTGAGGATTGTAGTGAACGACTGAGTCCCGGCGAGAGCTGGGCAGGCGGCCCGCCGAACCCTCTGGTTCACCTTAGGGGGAGGTGGGGCTGTCACAGTTGGTATCAGAGCTTAGGCTTCAGATCTCTGTAGTGTATCCTAGGCTTGAAGTTTAGGATGCCGGACTGTGGGTTTGGTTTGCAATATTAGTGATTCTTGCGGGATGTCTCGACTTGATTGGTACAAGATGGAATGTCGAGGACGACATTCTTTTGAGGAGTGGAGATTGTGACGCCCCGAAAAGAATGAGTGTGAGAACCCGGAAATTTTCTAATTTTCTACTGTTTATTTTATTTAATCGCCCGCCTTTTCTTCATTTTCTTTATTAGAAAAATTCCCCAGATAAAGTTTATGAGCAAAGATAGTTTGAAAATGATTTTTCTAGTATCGGTTAGTTTTTGAGAAATTAAAAGCGTATTTTGAACGTGGGACCCGCAAGTGCGGTAAATGCATTATATTTTTGACAACTTGTTGGAATTTTGTATTAAGTGATATTATTTTACAAAGTGTTAAGATATTTGTATTGGAGAGACAAAAAGATAAGTTTTAAACCAAAAGGTGACAGGTGTCACCTTCTTATTCAAAGTTGGACTTTGACTAATTTGCATCACCTTTACTAAACCTCAAAAATTGACCAATTTCTCTCCATTTTAAGCTTGTCTTGGCCGAACCTCTTGGAGCAAAAATACAAGAAGAAAGCCTTCAACTCCAACTCCATTTCTTGCTCAATCTTGTGAATCAACCGTTAAACTTTCAAATTCCTCCACAAAAGTCACTTGTTTAGGAAGATTGAAGGTAGTGGTGGAGTGATTAGAGAAGGCAAAGGACTAAGCCATCAACTTTCTTGATATTTCAAGGTTCATGTCTAGCAATCCTTTCTTTGTTCTTGATTATGCTAAATTAGTGACTTGTGATGGCTAAAGAGATGGTTTTATGGATTATTTCTTGATTTGTGGTTGAAGTGATGAAGTTTTATTATTTTTGGGGATTTTTCTGTTTTAATATAAGCATGATTGTGTGGCTATCTATGATGATTGGAAATGGTATATAATGATTCTAGAAGGTGGAAAAAGTGGACAATTGCAATCAATTTCTGTTTTGGAAGAAATTTCAGAAAATTAGATTTTGTGAAGGAACATTCTGCCCGAATTTTTAGCTGATAGTTAGAGGCCGAATTGTCCTTGGATTAAAACATGAAAGTTGTATGTAATGACATTTTAGAGGTGCCTACAAAATTTCAGGTCAATCGGAGTAGTGTAGAGTGAGAAAATTCGAAATTACTATTGCTGTTCTGGTTTTACCCGAATGTAAGAATTGCGCCTGTAATTGGTTGTTTTGGCTGGAATTTCTTCCGAATTGGCTGTTGAGGCCTTCTGATGAAATTTGTCCCTGTTTCTTAGATTTCATCTGGTTTTGGAATTTCTGGATTTGGACTTGGAGAGCCTGAGTTATGATGTTTCCGCTAGAATGCGTTCTGTGAATCTGTTTTTGTGATTCTGGTATAGTATCTTGCATTTTTGACCTGGTTACACTCGAAACTGGGTTGAGTGACCTTCTGTAATATTGTAGCCCTGTCTCTTAGCTTCAAAACGGTGTATCTTGTACCTTCATCCGACCATCGCAGTGCCATTGGTTCCATTACCGCAAAATGACGTCAAAAACTATTTTTCTGGTTTTGAGCTTAACTTTCGTTTCCGGACTTTTCCCTAGCTTGACTTGTACTTGTCTTACTTGGAGCTTGCTGAATGGCTATGGGATGAACTTGTTGTTGTGGGTGTACCTTTGGGTTTGAATGAGAAAAATAATGAAGCCATGATGGCTGGAAAAGTTAGCAAATTCAGGGGAAGTGCTGTCCGAACTTTGAAGGGACTTGATTGCATTGAGTTTGTGATCTAAGACTTGGATTTGAGCAAGGCAATGATATATGATGGATGGATGGTTTCTGAGCCGTGGAGGTGAGTGACCCTAAACTATTTCCAAAGTACTTGTGAAATGTTTCTTGCATTATGTACTCGATTGCATATCATGCGTGCTTGCATGTGAGTTCATGACATGATTTGGCTTCAATGAGTTCTGGGAAAGTCTTGTGCTGGACACCAACATCTCCACTCTGTTTATGGTTCATGTTCATGTTTATCTGGAGCTCAAGAAGGGGCTCCCTCTTAATGTTAATGTTAATGTTAAATGATCTATTTGAGCGTTGGTGTTCAAGTGCTATGATTTCCCTGGCTCACGAGAGCACTAAACGAACATTTGATCTCTGAATCATGACATCATCGAAATGATCGAAATGCAACATTGTGAAATATATTTGTTTAATGATTTTACTGGTTACTCGCTGAGCTTCTAGCTCACCCCAAAAATATTTTATTCCCCTCCACAGGGCTCAAAGCGAAGGAAGGTCTTGTTGTGCTTATTCACATGTCTGGATGGCCTATATCTTGTACAGTTTGGATTTGGAATCATTTTATGTATAGTTGGGAATTATTTCCGCTTTGCTTTTGACATGTAATTATTGGAGAATTTGATGTAATATTTGAGTTTTATCTTGTAATCTGTTTGAGGATTGTAGTGAACGACTGAGTCCCGGCGAGAGCTGGGCAGGCGGCCCGCCGAACCCTCTGGTTCGCCTTAGGGGGAGGTGGGGCTGTCACAGTTGGTATCAGAGCTTAGGCTTCAGATCTCTGTAGTGTATCCTAGGCTTGAAGTTTAGGATGCCGGACTGTGGGTTTGGTTTGCAATATTAGTGATTCTTGCGGGATGTCTCGACTTGATTGGTACAAGATGGAATGTCGAGGACGACATTCTTTTGAGGAGTGGAGATTGTGACGCCCCGAAAAGAATGAGTGTGAGAACCCGGAAATTTTCTAATTTTCTACTGTTTATTTTATTTAATCGCCCGCCTTTTCTTCATTTTCTTTATTAGAAAAATTCCCCAGATAAAGTTTATGAGCAAAGATAGTTTGAAAATGATTTTTCTAGTATCGGTTAGTTTTTGAGAAATTAAAAGCGTATTTTGAACGTGGGACCCGCAAGTGCGGTAAATGCATTATATTTTTGACAACTTGTTGGAATTTTGTATTAAGTGATATTATTTTACAAAGTGTTAAGATATTTGTATTGGAGAGACAAAAAGATAAGTTTTAAACCAAAAGGTGACAGGTGTCACCTTCTTATTCAAAGTTGGACTTTGACTAATTTGCATCACCTTTACTAAACCTCAAAAATTGACCAATTTCTCTCCATTTTAAGCTTGTCTTGGCCGAACCTCTTGGAGCAAAAATACAAGAAGAAAGCCTTCAACTCCAACTCCATTTCTTGCTCAATCTTGTGAATCAACCGTTAAACTTTCAAATTCCTCCACAAAAGTCACTTGTTTAGGAAGATTGAAGGTAGTGGTGGAGTGATTAGAGAAGGCAAAGGACTAAGCCATCAACTTTCTTGATATTTCAAGGTTCATGTCTAGCAATCCTTTCTTTGTTCTTGATTATGCTAAATTAGTGACTTGTGATGGCTAAAGAGATGGTTTTATGGATTATTCCTTGATTTGTGGTTGAAGTGATGAAGTTTTATTATTTTTGGGGATTTTTCTGTTTTAATATAAGCATGATTGTGTGGCTATGTATGATGATTGGAAATGGTATATAATGATTCTAGAAGGTGGAAAAAGTGGACAATTGCAATCAATTTCTGTTTTGGAAGAAATTTCAGAAAATTAGGTTTTGTGAAGGAACATTCTGCCCGAATTTTTAGATCATAGTTAGAGGCCGAATTGTCCTTGGCTTAAAACATGAAAGTTGTAGGGAATTACATTTTAGAGGTGCCTACAAAATTTCAGGTCAATCGGAGTAGCGTAGAGTGAGAAAAGTCGAAATTACTATTGCTGTTCTGGTTTTACCCGAATGTAAGAATTGCGCCTGTAATTGGTTGTTTTGGCTGGAATTGTTTCCGAATTGGTTGTTTTGGCTGGAATTGCTTCCGAATTGGTTGTTGAGGCCTTCTGATGAAATTTGTCCCTGTTTCTTATCTTTCAGCTGGTTTTTGAATTTCTGGATTTGGACTTGGAGAGCCTGAGTTATGATGTTTCCGCTAGAATGCGTTCTGTGAATCTGTTTTTGTGATTCTGGTATAGTATCTTGAATTTTTGACCTGGTTACACTCGAAACTGGGTTGAGTGACCTTCTGTAATATTGTATCCCTGTCTCTTAGCTTCGAAACGGTGTATCTTGCACCTTCATCCGACCATCGTAGTGCCATTGGTGCCATTACCGTAAAATGACGTCAAAAACTGTTTTTCTGGTTTTGAGCTTAACTTTCGTTTCCGGACTTTTTCCCTATCGTTGACTTGTACTTGTCTACTTGGAGCTTGCTGAATGCATTTTGGGATGGAACTTGTTTGTTGTGGGTGTACTTTGGGTTTGAATGAGAATAATGAAGCCATGATGGGCTGGAAAAGTTTAGGCAAAATTCAGGGGAAGTGCTCGTCCGAATTTGGAGGACTTGATTGCATTGAGTTTGTGATCTAAGACTTGGATTTGATGCAAGGCAATGATATAATGATGGATGGATTGGTTTCTGAGCCGTGAGGTGAGTGACCCTAAACTAATTTCCAAAGTACTTGTGATGTTTTCTTGCATTATGTACCGAATGCATAATCATGCGTGCTTGCATGTGAGTTCATGACATGATTGGCTTCAATGAGTCTGGGCAAGTCTTGTGCTGACACCAACGTCTCCACTCTGTTTAATGGTTCATGTTCATGTTTACTGGAGCTCAAGAAGGGCTCCCTCTTAATGTTAATGTTAATGTTAAATGATCTGATTTGAGCTCGTTGGGTGTTCGCAAGTGCTATGATTTCCCTGGCCCACGAGAGCACTAAACGAACATTTGATCTCTGAATCATGACATCATCGAAATGATCGAAATGCAACATTGTGAAATATATTTGTTTAATGATTTTACTGGTTACTCGCTGAGCTTCTAGCTCACCCCAAAAATATTTTATTCCCCTCCGCAGGGCTCAAAGCGAAGGAAGGTCTTGTTGTGCTTATTCACATGTCTGGATGGCCTATATCTTGTACAGTTTGGATTTGGAATCATTTTATGTATAGTTGGGAATTATTTCCGCTTTGCTTTTGACATGTAATTATTGGAGAATTTGATGTAATATTTGAGTTTTATCTTGTAATCTGTTTGAGGATTGTAGTGAACGACTGAGTCCCGGCGAGAGCTGGGCAGGCGGCCCGCCGAACCCTCTGGTTCGCCTTAGGGGAGGTGGGGCTGTCACAGTTGGTATCAGAGATTAAGGCTTCAGATCTCTGTATGTGTGTCATAGGCTTGAGTTTAGGATGCCGGACTGTGGGTTTGGTTTGGCAATATTAGTGATTCTTGCGGGATGTCTCGACTTGATTGGTACAAGATGGAATGTCGAGGACGACATCTTTAAGGAGGGGAGATTGTGACGAGCCCCGCGAAAAGAATGAGTGTGAGAACCCGGAAATTTTCTAATTTTCTAACTGTTTATTTATTTAATGCACGCCCGCCTTTTCTTCATTTTCTTTATTAGAAAAATTCCCCAGATAAAGTTTTTGAAGCACAGAATAGTTTGAAATGAATTTTCTAGTATCGGTAAGTTTTTTGAGAAATTAAAAGCGTATTTTGAACGTGGGGACCCGCAAGTGCGGTAAATGCATTTATAATTTTTGACAACTTGTTGGAATTTTGTATTAAGTGATATTATTTTACAGTGTTAAGAATATTTGTATTGGGAGAGGACAAAAAGATAAGTTTTAAACGCAAGGTGACAGGTGGTCACCTTCTTATCAAAGATGGACTTTGACTAATTTGCATCACCTTTACTAAACTCAAAGTTGACCATTTCTCTCCATTTTAAGCTTGTCTTGGCCGAACCTCTTGGAGCAAAAATACAAGAAGAAGCCTTCAACTCCAACTCATTTCTTGCTCAATCTTGTGAATCAACCGGCTAAACTTTCAAATTCCTCCACAAAAAGTCACTGTTTAGGAAAGATTGAAGGTAGTGGTGGAGTGATTTAGAGAAGGCAAAGGACTAAAGCGCATCAAAACTTCCTTGATTTTCAAGGTTCAGTCTAGCAATCCTTTCTTTGTTGCTTGATTATGCTAAATTAGTGGACGTTGTGATCGGGCTAAAGAGATTGTTGTTATGGATTATTTCTTGATTTGGTGTTGAAGTGATGAAGTTTTATTATTTTTGGGGATTTTCTGTTTTAATATAAGCATGATTGTGTGGCTATATATGATGATTGGAAATGGTATATAATGATTCTAGAAGGTGGAAAAAGTGGACAAATGCAATCAATTTCTGTTTTGGAAGAAATTTCAGAAAATTAGGTTTTGTGAAGGAACATTCTGCCCGAATTTTTAGCTAATAGTTAGAGGCCGAATTGTCCTTTTCTTAAAATATGAAAGTTGTAGAGAATGATATTTTAGAGGTGTCTACAAAATTTCAGGTCAATCGGAGAAGCGTAGAGTGAGAAAAGTCGAAATTACTATTGCTGTTCTGGTTTTACCCGAATGTAAGAATTGCGCCTGTAATTGGTTGTTTTGGCTGGAATTTCTTCCGAATTGGTTGTTGAGGCCTTCTGATGAAATTTTTCCCTGTTTCTTAGCTTTCATCTGGTTTTGGAATTTCGGGATTTGGACTTGTAGAGCCTGAGTTATGATGTTTTCGCTAGAATGCGTTCTGTGAATCTGTTTTTGTGATTCTGGTATAGTATCTTGCATTTTTGACCTGGTTACACTCGAAACTGGGTTGAGTGACCTTCTGAAATATTGTAGCCCTGTCTCTTACCTTCGAAACGGTGTATCTTACACCTTCATCCGACCATCGTAGTGCCATTGGTACCATTACCGCAAAATGACGTCAAAAACTGTTTTTCTTGTTTTGAGCTTAACTTTCGTTTCCGGACTTTTCCCTAGCTTGACTTGTACTTGTCTTACTTGGAACTTGCTGAATGGCTATTGGATGAACTTGTTGTTGTGGGTGTACCTTTGGGTTTGAATGAGAAAAATAATGAAGCCATGATGGCTGGAAAAGTTAGCAAATTCAGGGGAAGTGCTGTCCGAACTTTGAAGGGACTTGATTGCATTGAGTTTGTGATCGAAGACTTGGACTTGAGCAAGGCAATGATATATGATGGATGGATGGTTTCTGAGCCGTGGAGGTGAGTGACCCTAAACTATTTCCAAAGTACTTGTGAAATGTTTCTTGCATTATGTACTCGATTGCATATCATGCGTGCTTGCATGTGAGTTCATGACATGATTTGGCTTCAATGAGTTCTGGGAAAGTCTTGTGCTGGACACCAACATCTCCACTCTGTTTATGGTTCATGTTCATGTTTATCTGGAGCTCAAGAAGGGGCTCCCTCTTAATGTTAATGTTAATGTTAAATGATCTATTTGAGCGTTGGGTGTTCAAGTGCTATGATTTCCCTGGCTCACGAGAGCACTAAACGAACATTTGATATCTGAATCATGACATCATCGAAATGATCGAAATGCAACATTGTGAAATATATTTGTTTAATGATTTTACTGGTTACTCGCTGAGCTTCTAGCTCACCCCAAAAATATTTTATTCCCCTCCGCAGGGCTCAAAGCGAAGGAAGGTCTTGTTGTGCTTATTCACATGTCTGGATGGCCTATATCTTGTACAGTTTGGATTTGGAATCATTTTATGTATAGTTGGGAATTATTTCCGCTTTGCTTTTGACATGTAATTATTGGAGAATTTGATGTAATATTTGAGTTTTATCTTGTAATCTGTTTGAGGATTGTAGTGAACGACTGAGTCCCGGCGAGAGCTGGGCAGGCGGCCCGCCGAACCCTCTGGTTCGCCTTAGGGGGAGGTGGGGCTGTCACAGTTGGTATCAGAGATTAGGCTTCAGATCTCTGTAGTGTATCCTAGGCTTGAAGTTTAGGATGCCGGACTGTGGGTTTGGTTTGCAATATTAGTCGATTCTTGCGGGATGTCTCGAACTTGATTGGTACAGATGGAATGTCGAGGACGACATTCTTTTTTAAGGAGGGGAGATTGTGACGGCCCCGAAAAGAATGAGTGTGAGAACCCGGAAATTTTTCTTATTTTCTCTGTTTAATTTTATTTAATCGCCCGCCTTTTCTTCATTTTTCTTTATTAGAAAAATTCCCCAGATAAAGTTTTTGAGGCAAGGATAGTTTGAAAATGATTTTTCTAGTATGCGGTTAGTTTTGAGAAATTAAAAGCGTATTTTGAACGGGGACCGCAAGTGCGGTAAATGCATTAATTATTTTTGACAACTGTGTTTGGAATTTTGGTATTAAGTGATATTATTTTACAAAGTGTTAAGATATTTGTATTGGAGAGACAAAAAGATAAGTTTTAACCAAAAGGTGACAGGTGTCACCTTCTTATTCAAAGTTGGACTTTGACTAATTTGCATCACCTTTACTAAACCTCAAAAGTTGACCAATTTCTCTCCATTTTAAGCTTGTCTTGTCCGAACCTCTCGGAGCAAAAATACAAGAAGAAAGCCTTCAACTCCAACTCCATTTCTTGCTCAATCTTGTGAATCAACCGTTAAACTTTCAAATTCCTCCACAAAAGTCACTTGTTTAGGAAGATTGAAGGTAGTGGTGGAGTGATTAGAGAAGGCAAAGGACTAAGCCATCAACTTTCTTGATATTTCAAGGTTCATGTCTTGCAATCCTTTCTTTGTTCTTGATTATGCTAAATTAGTGACTTGTGATGGCTAAAGAGATGGTTTTATGGATTATTTCTTGATTTGTGGTTGAAGTGATGAAGTTTTATTATTTTTGGAGATTTTTCTGTTTTAATATAAGCATGATTGTGTGGCTATATATGATGATTGGAAATGGTATATAATGATTCTAGAAGGTGGAAAAAGTGGACAATTGCAATCAATTTCTGTTTTGGAAGAAATTTCAGAAAATTAGGTTTTGTGAAGGAACATTCTGCCCGAATTTTTAGCTAATAGTTAGAGGCCGAATTGTCCTTTTCTTAAAATATGAAAGTTGTAGAGAATGATATTTTAGAGGTGTCTACAAAATTTCAGGTCAATCGGAGAAGCGTAGAGTGAGAAAAGTCGAAATTAATTGCGCCTGTAATTGATTGTTTTGGCTGGAATTTGCTTCCGAATTGGTTGTTGAGGCCTTCTGATGAAATTTTTCCCTGTTTCTTAGCTTTCATCTGGTTTTGGAATTTCGGGATTTGGACTTGGAGAGCCTGAGTTATGATGTTTCCGCTAGAATGCGTTCTGTGAATCTGTTTTTGTGATTCTGGTATAGTATCTTGCATTTTTGACCTGGTTACACTCGAAACTGGGTTGAGTGACCTTCTGTAATATTGTAGCCCTGTCTCTTAGCTTCGAAACGGTGTATCTTGTACCTTCATCCGACCATCGTAGTGCCATTGGTGCCATTACCGCAAAATGACGTCAAAAACTGTTTTTCTGGTTTTGAGCTTAACTTTCGTTTCCGGACTTTTCCCTAGCTTGACTTGTACTTGTCTTACTTGGAGCTTGCTGAATGGCTATTGGATGAACTTGTTGTTGTGGGTGTACCTTTGGGTTTGAATGAGAAAAATAATGAAGCCATGATGGCTGGAAAAGTTAGCAAATTCAGGGGAAGTGCTGTCCGAACTTTGAAGGGACTTGATTGCATTGAGTTTGTGATCTAAGACTTGGATTTGAGCAAGGCAATGATATATGATGGATGGATGGTTTCTGAGCCATGGAGGTGAGTGACCCTAAACTATTTCCAAAGTACTTGTGAAATGTTTCTTGCATTATGTACTCGATTGCATATCATGCGTGCTTGCATGTGAGTTCATGACATGATTTGGCTTCAATGAGTTCTGGGAAAGTCTTGTGCTGGACACCAACGTCTCCACTCTGTTTATGGTTCATGTTCATGTTTATCTGGAGCTCAAGAAGGGGCTCCCTCTTAATGTTAATGTTAATGTTAAATGATCTATTTGAGCGTTGGGTGTTCAAGTGCTATGATTTCCCTGGCTCACGAGAGCACTAAACGAACATTTGATCTCTGAATCATGACATCATCGAAATGATCGAAATGCAACATTGTGAAATATATTTGTTTAATGATTTTACTGGTTACTCGCTGAGCTTCTAGCTCACCCCAAAAATATTTTATTCCCCTCCGCAGGGCTCAAAGCGAAGGAAGGTCTTGTTGTGCTTATTCACATGTCTGGATGGCCTATATCTTGTACAGTTTGGATTTGGAATCATTTTATGTATAGTTGGGAATTATTTCCGCTTTGCTTTTGACATGTAATTATTGGAGAATTTGATGTAATATTTGAGTTTTATCTTGTAATCTGTTTGAGGATTGTAGTGAACGACTGAGTCCCGGCGAGAGCTGGGCAGGCGGCCCGCCGAACCCTCTGGTTCGCCTTAGGGGGAGGTGGGGCTGTCACAGTTGGTATCAGAGATTAGGCTTCAGATCTCTGTAGTGTATCCTAGGCTTGAAGTTTAGGATGCCGGACTGTGGGTTTGGTTTGCAATATTAGTGATTCTTGCGGGATGTCTCGACTTGATTGGTACAAGATGGAATGTCGAGGACGACATTCTTTTAAGGAGGGGAGATTGTGACGCCCCGAAAAGAATGAGTGTGAGAACCCGGAAATTTTCTAATTTTCTACTGTTTATTTTATTTAATCGCCCGCCTTTTCTTCATTTTCTTTATTAGAAAAATTCCCCAGATAAAGTTTTTGAGCAAAGATAGTTTGAAAATGATTTTTCTAGTATCGGTTAGTTTTTGAGAAATTAAAAGCGTATTTTGAACGTGGGACCCGCAAGTGCGGTAAATGCATTATATTTTTGACAACTTGTTGGAATTTTGTATTAAGTGATATTATTTTACAAAGTGTTAAGATATTTGTATTGGAGAGACAAAAAGATAAGTTTTAAACCAAAAGGTGACAGGTGTCACCTTCTTATTCAAAGTTGGACTTTGACTAATTTGCATCACCTTTACTAAACCTCAAAAGTTGACCAATTTCTCTCCATTTTAAGCTTGTCTTGGCCGAACCTCTCGGAGCAAAAATACAAGAAGAAAGCCTTCAACTCCAACTCCATTTCTTGCTCAATCTTGTGAATCAACCGTTAAACTTTCAAATTCCTCCACAAAAGTCACTTGTTTAGGAAGATTGAAGGTAGTGGTGGAGTGATTAGAGAAGGCAAAGGACTAAGCCATCAACTTTCTTGATATTTCAAGGTTCATGTCTAGCAATCCTTTCTTTGTTCTTGATTATGCTAAATTAGTGACTTGTGATGGCTAAAGAGATGGTTTTATGGATTATTTCTTGATTTGTGGTTGAAGTGATGAAGTTTTATTATTTTTGGGGATTTTTCTGTTTTAATATAAGCATGATTGTGTGGCTATATATGATGATTGGAAATGGTATATAATGATTCTAGAAGGTGGAAAAAGTGGACAAATGCAATCAATTTCTGTTTTGGAAGAAATTTCAGAAAATTAGGTTTTGTGAAGGAACATTCTGCCCGAATTTTTAGCTAATAGTTAGAGGCCGAATTGGCCTTTTCTTAAAATATGAAAGTTGTAGATAATGATATTTTAGAGGTGCCTACAAAATTTCAGGTCAATCGGAGAAGCGTAGAGTGAGAAAAGTCGAAATTACTATTGCTGTTCTGGTTTTACCCGAATGTAAGAATTGCGCCTGTAATTGGTTGTTTTGGCTGGAATTTCTTCCGAATTGGTTGTTGAGGCCTTCTGATGAAATTTTTCCCTGTTTCTTAGCTTTCATCTGGTTTTGGAATTTCGGGATTTGGACTTGTAGAGCCTGAGTTATGATGTTTTCGCTAGAATGCGTTCTGTGAATCTGTTTTTGTGATTCTGGTATAGTATCTTGCATTTTTGACCTGGTTACAGTCGAAACTGGGTTGAGTGACCTTCTGAAATATTGTAGCCCTGTCTCTTACCTTCGAAACGGTGTATCTTACACCTTCATCCGACCATCGTAGTGCCATTGGTACCATTACCGCAAAATGACGTCAAAAACTGTTTTTCTTGTTTTGAGCTTAACTTTCGTTTCCGGACTTTTCCCTAGCTTGACTTGTACTTGTCTTACTTGGAGCTTGCTGAATGGCTATTGGATGAACTTGTTGTTGTGGGTGTACCTTTGGGTTTGAATGAGAAAAATAATGAAGCCATGATGGCTGGAAAAGTTAGCAAATTCAGGGGAAGTGCTGTCCGAACTTTGAAGGGACTTGATTGCATTGAGTTTGTGATCTAAGACTTGGATTTGAGCAAGGCAATGATATATGATGGATGGATGGTTTCTGAGCCATGGAGGTGAGTGACCCTAAACTATTTCCAAAGTACTTGTGAAATGTTTCTTGCATTATGTACTCGATTGCATATCATGCGCGCTTGCATGTGAGTTCATGACATGATTTGGCTTCAATGAGTTCTAGGAAAGTCTTGTGCTGGACACCAACGTCTCCACTCTGTTTATGGTTCATGTTCATGTTTATCTGGAGCTCAAGAAGGGGCTCCCTCTTAATGTTAATGTTAATGTTAAATGATCTATTTGAGCGTTGGGTGTTCAAGTGCTATGATTTCCCTGGCTCACGAGAGCACTAAACGAACATTTGATATCTGAATCATGACATCATCGAAATGATCGAAATGCAACATTGTGAAATATATTTGTTTAATGATTTTACTGGTTACTCGCTGAGCTTCTAGCTCACCCCAAAAATATTTTATTCCCCTCCGCAGGGCTCAAAGCGAAGGAAGGTCTTGTTGTGCTTATTCACATGTCTGGATGGCCTATATCTTGTACAGTTTGGATTTGGAATCATTTTATGTATAGTTGGGAATTATTTCCGCTTTGCTTTTGACATGTAATTATTGGAGAATTTGATGTAATATTTGAGTTTTATCTTGTAATCTGTTTGAGGATTGTAGTGAACGACTGAGTCCCGGCGAGAGCTGGGCAGGCGGCCCGCCGAACCCTCTGGTTCGCCTTAGGGGGAGGTAGGGCTGTCACAGTTGGTATCAGAGATTAGGCTTCAGATCTCTGTAGTGTATCCTAGGCTTGAAGTTTAGGATGCCGGACTGTGGGTTTGGTTTGCAATATTAGTGATTCTTGCGGGATGTCTCGACTTGATTGGTACAAGATGGAATGTCGAGGACGACATTTTTTTAAGGAGGGGAGATTGTGACGCCCCGAAAAGAATGAGTGTGAGAACCCGGAAATTTTCTTATTTTCTACTGTTTATTTTATTTAATCGCCCGCCTTTTCTTCATTTTCTTTATTAGAAAAATTCCCCAGATAAAGTTTTTGAGCAAAGATAGTTTGAAAATGATTTTTCTAGTATCGGTTAGTTTTTGAGAAATTAAAAGCGTATTTTGAACGTGGGACCCGCAAGTGCGGTAAATGCATTATATTTTTGACAACTTGTTGGAATTTTGTATTAAGTGATATTATTTTACAAAGTGTTAAGATATTTGTATTGGAGAGACAAAAAGATAAGTTTTAAACCAAAAGGTGACAGGTGTCACCTTCTTATTCAAAGTTGGACTTTGACTAATTTGCATCACCTTTACTAAACCTCAAAAGTTGACCAATTTCTCTCCATTTTAAGCTTGTCTTGTCCGAACCTCTCGGAGCAAAAATACAAGAAGAAAGCCTTCAACTCCAACCCCATTTCTTGCTCAATCTTGTGAATCAACCGTTAAACTTTCAAATTCCTCCACAAAAGTCACTTGTTTAGGAAGATTGAAGGTAGTGGTGGAGTGATTAGAGAAGGCAAAGGACTAAGCCATCAACTTTCTTGATATTTCAAGGTTCATGTCTAGCAATCCTTTCTTTGTTCTTGATTATGCTAAATTAGTGACTTGTGATGGCTAAAGAGATGGTTTTATGGATTATTTCTTGATTTGTGGTTGAAGTGATGAAGTTTTATTATTTTTGGGGATTTTTCTGTTTTAATATAAGCATGATTGTGTGGCTATATATGATGATTGGAAATGGTATATAATGATTCTAGAAGGTGGAAAAAGTGGACAAATGCAATCAATTTCTGTTTTGGAAGAAATTTCAGAAAATTAGGTTTTGTGAAGGAACATTCTGCCCGAATTTTTAGCTAATAGTTAGAGGCCGAATTGGCCTTTGTTTAAAATATGAAAGTTGTAGATAATGATATTTTAGAGGTGCCTACAAAATTTCAGGTCAATCGGAGAAGCGTAGAGTGAGAAAAGTCGAAATTACTATTGCTGTTCTGGTTTTACCCGAATGTAAGAATTGTGCCTGTAATTGGTTGTTTTGGCTGGAATTTCTTCCGAATTGGTTGTTGAGGCCTTCTGATGAAATTTGTCCCTGTTTCTTAGCTTTCATCTGGTTTTGGAATTTCGGGATTTGGACTTGTAGAGCCTGAGTTATGATGTTTTCGCTAGAATGCGTTCTGTGAATCTGTTTTTGTGATTCTGGTATAGTATCTTGCATTTTTGACCTGGTTACAGTCGAAACTGGGTTGAGTGACCTTCTGAAATATTGTAGCCCTGTCTCTTACCTTCGAAACGGTGTATCTTACACCTTCATCCGACCATCGTAGTGCCATTGGTACCATTACCGCAAAATGACGTCAAAAACTGTTTTTCTTGTTTTGAGCTTAACTTTCGTTTCCGGACTTTTCCCTAGCTTGACTTGTACTTGTCTTACTTGGAGCTTGCTGAATGGCTATTGGATGAACTTGTTGTTGTGGGTGTACCTTTGGGTTTGAATGAGAAAAATAATGAAGCCATGATGGCTGGAAAAGTTAGCAAATTCAGGGGAAGTGCTGTCCGAACTTTGAAGGGACTTGATTGCATTGAGTTTGTGATCTAAGACTTGGATTTGAGCAAGGCAATGATATATGATGGATGGATGGTTTCTGAGCCATGGAGGTGAGTGACCCTAAACTATTTCCAAAGTACTTGTGAAATGTTTCTTGCATTATGTACTCGATTGCATATCATGCGCGCTTGCATGTGAGTTCATGACATGATTTGGCTTCAATGAGTTCTAGGAAAGTCTTGTGCTGGACACCAACGTCTCCACTCTGTTTATGGTTCATGTTCATGTTTATCTGGAGCTCAAGAAGGGGCTCCCTCTTAATGTTAATGTTAATGTTAAATGATCTATTTGAGCGTTGGGTGTTCAAGTGCTATGATTTCCCTGGCTCACGAGAGCACTAAACGAACATTTGATATCTGAATCATGACATCATCGAAATGATCGAAATGCAACATTGTGAAATATATTTGTTTAATGATTTTACTGGTTACTCGCTGAGCTTCTAGCTCACCCCAAAAATATTTTATTCCCCTCCGCAGGGCTCAAAGCGAAGGAAGGTCTTGTTGTGCTTATTCACATGTCTGGATGGCCTATATCTTGTACAGTTTGGATTTGGAATCATTTTATGTATAGTTGGGAATTATTTCCGCTTTGCTTTTGACATGTAATTATTGGAGAATTTGATGTAATATTTGAGTTTTATCTTGTAATCTGTTTGAGGATTGTAGTGAACGACTGAGTCCCGGCGAGAGCTGGGCAGGCGGCCCGCCGAACCCTCTGGTTCGCCTTAGGGGGAGGTAGGGCTGTCACAGTTGGTATCAGAGATTAGGCTTCAGATCTCTGTAGTGTATCCTAGGCTTGAAGTTTAGGATGCCGGACTGTGGGTTTGGTTTGCAATATTAGTGATTCTTGCGGGATGTCTCGACTTGATTGGTACAAGATGGAATGTCGAGGACGACATTTTTTTAAGGAGGGGAGATTGTGACGCCCCGAAAAGAATGAGTGTGAGAACCCGGAAATTTTCTTATTTTCTACTGTTTATTTTATTTAATCGCCCGCCTTTTCTTCATTTTCTTTATTAGAAAAATTCCCCAGATAAAGTTTTTGAGCAAAGATAGTTTGAAAATGATTTTTCTAGTATCGGTTAGTTTTTGAGAAATTAAAAGCGTATTTTGAACGTGGGACCCGCAAGTGCGGTAAATGCATTATATTTTTGACAACTTGTTGGAATTTTGTATTAAGTGATATTATTTTACAAAGTGTTAAGATATTTGTATTGGAGAGACAAAAAGATAAGTTTTAAACCAAAAGGTGACAGGTGTCACCTTCTTATTCAAAGTTGGACTTTGACTAATTTGCATCACCTTTACTAAACCTCAAAAGTTGACCAATTTCTCTCCATTTTAAGCTTGTCTTGTCCGAACCTCTCGGAGCAAAAATACAAGAAGAAAGCCTTCAACTCCAACTCCATTTCTTGCTCAATCTTGTGAATCAACCGTTAAACTTTCAAATTCCTCCACAAAAGTCACTTGTTTAGGAAGATTGAAGGTAGTGGTGGAGTGATTAGAGAAGGCAAAGGACTAAGCCATCAACTTTCTTGATATTTCAAGGTTCATGTCTTGCAATCCTTTCTTTGTTCTTGATTATGCTAAATTAGTGACTTGTGATGGCTAAAGAGATGGTTTTATGGATTATTTCTTGATTTGTGGTTGAAGTGATGAAGTTTTATTATTTTTGGAGATTTTTCTGTTTTAATATAAGCATGATTGTGTGGCTATATATGATGATTGGAAATGGTATATAATGATTCTAGAAGGTGGAAAAAGTGGACAATTGCAATCAATTTCTGTTTTGGAAGAAATTTCAGAAAATTAGGTTTTGTGAAGGAACATTCTGCCCGAATTTTTAGCTAATAGTTAGAGGCCGAATTGTCCTTTTCTTAAAATATGAAAGTTGTAGAGAATGATATTTTAGAGGTGTCTACAAAATTTCAGGTCAATCGGAGAAGCGTAGAGTGAGAAAAGTCGAAATTACTATTGCTGTTCTGGTTTTACCCGAATGTAAGAATTGCGCCTGTAATTGGTTGTTTTGGCTGGAATTTCTTCCGAATTGGTTGTTGAGGCCTTCTGATGAAATTTTTCCCTGTTTCTTAGCTTTCATCTGGTTTTGGAATTTCGGGATTTGGGACTTGTAGAGCTCTGAAGTTTATGATGTTTTCGCTTAGAAATTGCGCTTCTGTGAATCTGTTTTGTGATTCTGGGTATAGTATCTTGCATTTTTGACCTGGTTACACTCGAAACTGGTTGAGTGACCTTCTGAAATATTGTAGCCCTGTCTCTTACCTATCGAAACGGTTGTATCTTACACCTTCACCGACCATCGGTAGTGCCATTGCGTACCATTACCGCAAATGCACGTCAAAAACTGTTTTCTTCGTTTTTTGAGGCTTAAACTTTCGTTTCCGGACTTTTCCCTAGCTTGACTTGTACTTGTCTTACTTGGAACTTGCTGAATGGCTATTGGATGAACTTGTTGTTGTGGGTGTACCTTTGGGTTTGAATGAGAAAAATAATGAAGCCATGATGGCTGGAAAAGTTAGCAAATTCAGGGGAAGTGCTGTCCGAACTTTGAAGGGACTTGATTGCATTGAGTTTGTGATCTAAGACTTGGATTTGAGCAAGGCAATGATATATGATGGATGGATGGTTTCTGAGCCATGGAGGTGAGTGACCCTAAACTATTTCCAAAGTACTTGTGAAATGTTTCTTGCATTATGTACTCGATTGCATATCATGCGTGCTTGCATGTGAGTTCATGACATGATTTGGCTTCAATGAGTTCTGGGAAAGTCTTGTGCTGGACACCAACGTCTCCACTCTGTTTATGGTTCATGTTCATGTTTATCTGGAGCTCAAGAAGGGGCTCCCTCTTAATGTTAATGTTAATGTTAAATGATCTATTTGAGCGTTGGGTGTTCAAGTGCTATGATTTCCCTGGCTCACGAGAGCACTAAACGAACATTCGATCTCTGAATCATGACATCATCGAAATGATCGAAATGCAACATTGTGAAATATATTTGTTAAATGATTTTACTGGTTACTCGCTGAGCTTCTAGCTCACCCCAAAAATATTTTATTCCCCTCCACAGGGCTCAAAGCGAAGGAAGGTCTTGTTGTGCTTATTCACATGTCTGGATGGCCTATATCTTGTACAGTTTGGATTTGGAATCATTTTATGTATAGTTGGGAATTATTTCCGCTTTGCTTTTGACATGTAATTATTGGAGAATTTGATGTAATATTTGAGTATTATCTTGTAATCTGTTTGAGGATTGTAGTGAACGACTGAGTCCCGGCGAGAGCTGGGCAGGCGGCCCGCCGAACCCTCTGGTTCGCCTTAGGGGGAGGTGGGGCTGTCACAGTTGGTATCAGAGCTTAGGCTTCAGATCTCTGTAGTGTATCCTAGGCTTGAAGTTTAGGATGCCGGACTGTGGGTTTGGTTTGCAATATTAGTGATTCTTGCGGGATGTCTCGACTTGATTGGTACAAGATGGAATGTCGAGGACGACATTCTTTTAAGGAGGGGAGATTGTGACGCCCCGAAAAGAATGAGTGTGAGAACCCGGAAATTTTCTAATTTTCTACTGTTTATTTTATTTAATCGCCCGCCTTTTCTTCATTTTCTTTATTAGAAAAATTCCCCAGATAAAGTTTTGAGCAAAGATAGTTTGAAAATGATTTTTCTAGTATCGGTTAGTTTTTGAGAAATTAAAAGCGTATTTTGAACGTGGGACCCGCAAGTGCGGTAAATGCATTATATTTTTGACAACTTGTTGGAATTTTGTATTAAGTGATATTATTTTACAAAGTGTTAAGATATTTGTATTGGAGAGACAAAAAGATAAGTTTTAAACCAAAAGGTGACAGGTGTCACATTCTTATTCAAAGTTGGACTTTGACTAATTTGCATCACCTTTACTAAACCTCAAAAGTTGACCAATTTCTCTCCATTTTAAGCTTGTCTTGGCCGAACCTCTTGGAGCAAAAATACAAGAAGAAAGCCTTCAACTCCAACTCCATTTCTTGCTCAATCTTGTGAATCAACCGTTAAACTTTCAAATTCCTCCACAAAAGTCACTTGTTTAGGAAGATTGAAGGTAGTGGTGGAGTGATTAGAGAAGGCAAAGGACTAAGCCATCAACTTTCTTGATATTTCAAGGTTCATGTCTAGCAATCCTTTCTTTGTTCTTGATTATGCTAAATTAGTGACTTGTGATGGCTAAAGAGATGGTTTTATGGATTATTTCTTGATTTGTGGTTGAAGTGATGAAGTTTTATTATTTTTGGGGATTTTTCTGTTTTAATATAAGCATGATTGTGTGGCTATATATGATGATTGGAAATGGTATATAATGATTCTAGAAGGTGGAAAAAGTGGACAATTGCAATCAATTTCTGTTTTGGAAGAAATTTCAGAAAATTAGGTTTTGTGAAGGAACATTCTGCCCGAATTTTTAGCTAATAGTTAGAGGCCGAATTGGCCTTTTCTTAAAATATGAAAGTTGTAGGGAATCAGATGCCGAATTGTCCTTAGCTTAAAACATGAAAGTTGTAGGGAATTACATTTTAGAGGTGCCTACAAAATTTCAGGTCAATCGGAGTAGCGTAGAGTGAGAAAATTCGAAATTACTATTGCTGTTCTGGTTTTACCCGAATGTAAGAATTGCGCCTGTAATTGGTTGTTTTGGCTGGAATTGCTTCCGAATTGGTTGTTGAGGCCTTCTTATGAAATTTGTCCCTGTTTCTTATCTTTCAGCTGGTTTTTGAATTTCTGGATTTGGACTTGGAGAGCCTGAGTTATGATGTTTCCGCTAGAATGCGTTCTGTGAATCTGTTTTTGTGATTCTGGTATAGTATCTTGCATTTTTGACCTGGTTACACTCGAAACTGGGTTGAGTGACCTTCTGTAATATTGTAGCCCTGTCTCTTAGCTTCGAAACGGTGTATCTTGTACCTTCATCCGACCATCGTAGTGCCATTGGTTCCATTACCGCAAAATGACGTCAAAAACTGTTTTTCTGGTTTTGAGCTTAACTTTCGTTTCCGGACTTTTCCCTAGCTTGACTTGTACTTGTCTTACTTGGAGCTTGCTGAATGGCTATTGGGATGAACTTGTTGTTGTGGGTGTACCTTTGGGTTTGAATGAGAAAAATAATGAAGCCATGATGGCTGGAAAAGTTAGCAAATTCAGGGGAAGTGCTGTCCGAACTTTGAAGGGACTTGATTGCATTGAGTTTGTGATCGAAGACTTGGACTTGAGCAAGGCAATGATATATGATGGATGGATGGTTTCTGAGCCGTGGAGGTGAGTGACCCTAAACTATTTCCAAAGTACTTGTGAAATGTTTCTTGCATTATGTACTCGATTGCATATCATGCGTGCTTGCATGTGAGTTCATGACATGATTTGGCTTCAATGAGTTCTGGGAAAGTCTTGTGCTGGACACCAACGTCTCCACTCTGTTATGGTTCATGTTCATGTTTATCTGGAGCTCAAGAAGGGGCTCCTCTTTAATGTTAATGTTAAGTTAAATGATCTATTTGAGCGTTGGGTGTTCAAGTGCTATGATTTCCCTGGCTCACGAGAGCCACTAAACGAACATTTGATCTCTGAATCATGACATCATCGAAATGATCGAAATGCAACATTGTGAAATATATTTGTTTAATGATTTTACTGGTTACTCGCTGAGCTTCTAGCTCACCCCAAAAATATTTTATTCCCTCCACAGGGCTCAAAGCGAAGGAAGGTCTTGTTGTGCTTATTCACAATGTCTGGATGGCCTATATCTTGTACAGTTTGGATTTGGAATCATTTTATGTATAGTTGGGAATTATTTCCGCTTTGCTTTTGACATGTAATTATTGGAGAATTTGATGTAATATTTGAGTTTTATCTTGTAATCTGTTTGAGGATTGTAGTGAACGACTGAGTCCCGGCGAGAGCTGGGCAGGCGGCCCGCCGAACCCTCTGGTTCGCCTTAGGGGGAGGTGGGGCTGTCACAGTTGGTATCAGAGCTTAGGCTTCAGATCTCTGTAGTGTATCCTAGGCTTGAAGTTTAGGATGCCGGACTGTGGGTTTGGTTTGCAATATTAGTGATTCTTGCGGGATGTCTCGACTTGATTGGTACAAGATGGAATGTCGAGGACGACATTCTTTTAAGGAGGGAGATTGTGACGCCCCGAAAAGAATGAGTGTGAGAACCCGGAAATTTTCTAATTTTCTACTGTTTATTTTATTTAATCGCCCGCCTTTTCTTCATTTTCTTTATTAGAAAAATTCCCCAGATAAAGTTTATGAGCAAAGATAGTTTGAAAATGATTTTTCTAGTATCGGTTAGTTTTTGAGAAAATTAAAAGCGTATTTTGAACGTGGGACCCGCAAGTGCGGTAAATGCATTATATTTTTGACAACTTGTTGGAATTTTGTATTAGTGATATTATTTTACAAAGTGTTAAGATATTTGTATTGGAGAGACAAAAAGATAAGTTTTAACCAAAGGTGACAGGTGTCACCTTCTTATTCAAAGTTGGACTTTGACTAATTTGCATCACCTTTACTAAACCTCAAAAGTTGACCAATTTCTCTCCATTTAAGCTTGTCTTGGCCGAACCTCTGGAGCAAAAATACAAGAAGAAAGCCCTTCAACTCCAACTCCATTTCTTGCTCAATCTTGTGAATCAACCGTTAAACTTTCAAATTCCTCCACAAAAGTCACTTGTTAGGAAGATTGAAGGTAGTGCGTGGAGTGATTAGAGAAGGCAAAGGACTAAGCCATCAACTTTCTTGATATTTCAAGGTTCATGTCTAGCAATCCTTTCTTTGTTCTTGATTATGCTAAATTAGTGACTTGTGATGGCTAAAGAGATGGTTTTATGGATTATTCCTTGATTTGTGGTTGAAGTGATGAAGTTTTATTATTTTTGGGGATTTTTCTGTTTTAATATAAGCATGATTGTGTGGCTATGTATGATGATTGGAAATGGTATATAATGATTCTAGAAGGTGGAAAAAGTGGACAATTGCAATCAATTTCTGTTTTGGAAGAAATTTCAGAAAATTAGGTTTTGTGAAGGAACATTCTGCCCGAATTTTTAGATCATAGTTAGAGGCCGAATTGTCCTTGGCTTAAAACATGAAAGTTGTAGGGAATTACATTTTAGAGGTGCCTACAAAATTTCAGGTCAATCGGAGTAGCGTAGAGTGAGAAAAGTCGAAATTACTATTGCTGTTCTGGTTTTACCCGAATGTAAGAATTGCGCCTGTAATTGGTTGTTTTGGCTGGAATTGTTTCCGAATTGGTTGTTTTGGCTGGAATTGTTTCCGAATTGGTTGTTGAGGCCTTCTGATGAAATTTGTCCCTGTTTCTTATCTTTCAGCTGGTTTTTGAATTTCTGGATTTGGACTTGGAGAGCCTGAGTTATGATGTTTCCGCTAGAATGCGTTCTGTGAATCTGTTTTTGTGATTCTGGTATAGTATCTTGCATTTTTGACCTGGTTACACTCGAAACTGGGTTGAGTGACCTTCTGTAATATTGTAGCCCTGTCTCTTAGCTTCGAAAAGGTGTATCTTGCACCTTCATCCGACCATCATAGTGCCATTGGTGCCATTACCGTAAAATGACGTCAAAAACTATTTTTCTGGTTTTGAGCTTAACTTTCGTTTCCGGACTTTTCCCTATCTTGACTTGTACTTGTCTTACTTGGAGCTTGCTGAATGGCTTTGGGATGAACTTGTTGTTGTGGGTGTACCTTTGGGTTTGAATGAGAAAAATAATGAAGCCATGATGGCTGGAAAAGTTAGCAAATTCAGGGGAAGTGCTGTCCGAACTTTGAAGGGACTTGATTGCATTGAGTTTGTGATCTAAGACTTGGATTTGAGCAAGGCAATGATATATGATGGATGGATGGTTTCTGAGCCGTGGAGGTGAGTGACCCTAAACTATTTCCAAAGTACTTGTGAAATTTTTCTTGCATTATGTACTCGATTGCATAATCAATGCGTGCTTGCATTTGAGTTCATCGACATGATTGGCTTCAATGAGTTCTGGAAGTCTTGTGCTGGACACCAACGTCTCACTCTGTCTTATGGTTCATGTTCAATGTTTATCTGCGAGCTCAAGAAGGGGCTCCCTCTTAATGTAATGTTAATGTTAAATGATCTATTTGAGCGTTGGGTGTTCAAGTGCTATGTTTCCTGGCCTCACGAGATCACCTAAACGAACATTTGATCTCTGAATCATGACATCATCGAAATGATCGAAATGCAACATTGTGAAATATATTTGTTTAATGATTTTACCCCAAATATATTTTATTCCCCTCCACAGGGCTCAAAGCGAAGGAAGGTCTTGTTGTGCTTATTCACATGTCTGGATGGCCTATATCTTGTACAGTTTGGATTTGGAATCATTTTATGTATAGTTGGGAATTATTTCCGCTTTGCTTTTGACATGTAATTATTGGAGAATTTGATGTAATATTTGAGTTTTATCTTGTAATCTGTTTGAGGATTGTAGTGAACGACTGAGTCCCGGCGAGAGCTGGGCAGGCGGCCCGCCGAACCCTCTGGTTCGCCTTAGGGGAGGTGGGGCTGTCACAGTTGGTATCAGAGATTAGGCTTCAGATCTCTGTAGTGTATCCTAGGCTTGAAGTTTAGGATGCCGGACTGTGGGTTTGGTTTGCAATATTAGTGATTCTTGCGGGATGTCTCGACTTGATTGGTACAAGATGGAATGTCGAGGACGACATTCTTTTAAGGAGGGGAGATTGTGACGCCCCGAAAAGAATGAGTGTGAGAACCCGGAAATTTTCTAATTTTCTAGTGTTTATTTTATTTAATCGCCCGCCTTTTCTACATTTTCTTTATTAGAAAAATTCCCCAGATAAAGTTTTTGAGCAAAGATAGTTTGAATGATTTTTCTAAGTATCGTTAGTTTTTGAGAAATTTAAAAGCGTATTTTGAACTGTGGGAACCCGCAAGTGCGGTAAATGCATTATATTTTGACAACTTGTTGGGAATTTTGTATTAAGTGATATTATTTACAAAGGTTAAAGTAATATTTGTATTGGAGAGACAAAAAGATTAGTTTTAAACCAAAAGGTGACAGGTGCACCTTTCTTATTCAATAGTTGGACTTTGACTAATTTGCATCAACGCATTTACTGAAACCTCAAAAAGTTTGACCAATTGTCTCTCCATTTAAGCTTGTCTTGGCCGAGACTCTTGGAGCAAAAATACAAGAAGAAAGCCTTCAACCCATATTCTCGCATATTCTTGCTGCAATCTTCTTTGTGATCAGACCGTTAAAGCTTTCCAAATTTCCTCCACAAAAGTCACTTGTTTAGGAAGTTCACTTGTTTAGGAAGATTGAAGGTAGTGGTGGAGTGATTAGAGAAGGCAAAGGACTAAACCATCAACTTTCTTGATATTTCAAGGTTCATGTCTAGCAATCCTTTCTTTGTTCTTGATTATGCTAAATTAGTGACTTGTGATGGCTAAAGAGATGGTTTTATGGATTATTTCTTGATTTGTGGTTGAAGTGATGAAGTTTTATTATTTTTGGGGATTTTTCTGTTTTAATATAAGCATGATTGTGTGGCTATATATGATGATTGGAAATGGTATATAATGATTCTAGAAGGTGGAAAAAGTGGACAAATGCAATCAATTTCTGTTTTGGAAGAAATTTCAGAAAATTAGGTTTTGTGAAGGAACATTCTGCCCGAATTTTTAGCTAATAGTTAGAGGCCGAATTGTCCTTTTCTTAAAATATGAAAGTTGTAGAGAATGATATTTTAGAGGTGTCTACAAAATTTCAGGTCAATCGGAGAAGCGTAGAGTGAGAAAAGTCGAAATTACTATTGCTGTTCTGGTTTTACCCGAATGTAAGAATTGCGCCTGTAATTGGTTGTTTTGGCTGGAATTTCTTCCGAATTGGTTGTTGAGGCCTTCTGATTAAATTTTTCCCTGTTTCTTAGCTTTCATCTGGTTTTGGAATTTCGGGATTTGGACTTGTAGAGCCTGAGTTATGATGTTTTCGCTAGAATGCGTTCTGTGAATCTGTTTTTGTGATTCTGGTATAGTATCTTGCATTTTTGACCTGGTTACACTCGAAACTGGGTTGAGTGACCTTCTGAAATATTGTAGCCCTGTCTCTTACCTTCGAAACGGTGTATCTTACACCTTCATCCGACCATCGTAGTGCCATTGGTACCATTACCGCAAAATGACGTCAAAAACTGTTTTTCTTGTTTTGAGCTTAACTTTCGTTTCCGGACTTTTCCCTAGCTTGACTTGTACTTGTCTTACTTGGAGCTTGCTGAATGGCTATTGGATGAACTTGTTGTTGTGGGTGTACCTTTGGGTTTGAATTAGAAAAATAATGAAGCCATGATGGCTGGAAAAGTTAGCAAATTCAGGGGAAGTGCTGTCCGAACTTTGAAGGGACTTGATTGCATTGAGTTTGTGATCTAAGACTTGGACTTGAGCAAGGCAATGATATATGATGGATGGATGGTTTCTGAGCCGTGGAGGTGAGTGACCCTAAACTATTTCCAAAGTACTTGTGAAATGTTTCTTGCATTATGTACTCGATTGCATATCATGCGTGCTTGCATGTGAGTTCATGACATGATTTGGCTTCAATGAGTTCTGGGAAAGTCTTGTGCTGGACACCAACATCTCCACTCTGTTTATGGTTCATGTTCATGTTTATCTGGAGCTCAAGAAGGGGCTCCCTCTTAATGTTAATGTTAATGTTAAATGATCTATTTGAGCGTTGGGTGTTCAAGTGCTATGATTTCCCTGGCTCACGAGAGCACTAAACGAACATTTGATATCTGAATCATGACATCATCGAAATGATCGAAATGCAACATTGTGAAATATATTTGTTTAATGATTTTACTGGTTACTCGCTGAGCTTCTAGCTCACCCCAAAAATATTTTATTCCCCTCCGCAGGGCTCAAAGCGAAGGAAGGTCTTGTTGTGCTTATTCACATGTCTGGATGGCCTATATCTTGTACAGTTTGGATTTGGAATCATTTTATGTATAGTTGGGAATTATTTCCGCTTTGCTTTTGACATGTAATTATTGGAGAATTTGATGTAATATTTGAGTTTTATCTTGTAATCTGTTTGAGGATTGTAGTGAACGACTGAGTCCCGGCGAGAGCTGGGCAGGCGGCCCGCCGAACCCTCTGGTTCGCCTTAGGGGGAGGTGGGGCTGTCACAGTTGGTATCAGAGATTAGGCTTCAGATCTCTGTAGTGTATCCTAGGCTTGAAGTTTAGGATGCCGGACTGTGGGTTTGGTTTGCAATATTAGTGATTCTTGCGGGATGTCTCGACTTGATTGGTACAAGATGGAATGTCGAGGACGACATTCTTTTAAGGAGGGGAGATTGTGACGCCCCGAAAAGAATGAGTGTGAGAACCCGGAAATTTTCTAATTTTCTACTGTTTATTTTATTTAATCGCCCGCCTTTTTCTTCATTTTCTTTATTAGAAAAATTCCCCAGATAAAGTTTATGAGCAAAGATAGTTTGAAAATGAATTTTTCTAGTATCGGTTAGTTTTTGAGAAATTAAAAGCGTATTTTGAACGTGGGACCCGCAAGTGCGGTAAATGCATTATATTTTTGACAACTTGTTGGAATTTTGTATTAAGTGATATTATTTTACAAAGTGTTAAGATATTTGTATTGGAGAGACAAAAAGATAAGTTTTAAACCAAAAGGTGACAGGTGTCACCTTCTTATTCAAAGTTGGACTTTGACTAATTTGCATCACCTTTACTAAACCTCAAAAGTTGACCAATTTCTCTCCATTTTAAGCTTGTCTTGTCCGAACCTCTCGGAGCAAAAATACAAGAAGAAAGCCTTCAACTCCAACTCCATTTCTTGCTCAATCTTGTGAATCAACCGTTAAACTTTCAAATTCCTCCACAAAAGTCACTTGTTTAGGAAGATTGAAGGTAGTGGTGGAGTGATTAGAGAAGGCAAAGGACTAAGCCATCAATTTTCTTGATATTTCAAGGTTCATGTCTTAGCAATCCTTTCTTTGTTCTTGATTATGCTAAAATTAGTGACTTGTATGATGGCTAACAGAGATGGTTTTATGGATTATTCTTTGGAATTTAGTGCGTTGAAGTGATGAAGTTTTATTATTTTTGGGGATTTTCTGTTTTAATATAAGCAGTGATTGTGTGGCTATATATGATGATTGGAAATGGTATATAATGATTCTAGAAGGTGGAAAAAGTGGACAAATGGCAATCCAATTTCTGTTTTGGAAGAAATTTCAGAAAATTAGGTTTTGTGAAGGAACATTTCTGCACCGAATTTTAGCTAATAGTTAGAGGCCAGAAATTTGGCCTTTTCTTAAAATATGAAAGTTGATATAGAAATGATATTTTAGGAGGTGTCTAAAATTTCACGGGTCAATCGGCAAGAAGCGTAGAGTGAGAAAAGTTCGAAATTACTAATTGCTGTTCTGGTTTTAACCCCGAATGCTAAAATTGCAGCCTGTATTGGCTTGTTTTGGCTGGAATTTCTTCGAATGGCTTGTTGAGGCCTTCTGATGAAATTTTTTCCCTGGTTTCTTAGCTTTCATCTGGTTTTGGAATTTTCGGATTTGGACTTGTAGAGCCTTGAGTTATGATGTTTTCGCTGAGACTAGAATGCGTTCTGGTTGAATCTGTTTTTTTGTGATTCTCGGTATATATCTTGGCATTTTGACCTGGTTACACTCGAAACTGGGTGAGTGACCTTCTGAAATATTGTAGCCTGTCTCTTACCTTCGAAAAACGGATTGTATAACTTACACCTTCATCCGACCATCGTACAGTGCCATTGGTCCATTACCGCCCAAAATGACGTCAAAAACTTGTTTTCTTGTTTTGAGCTTAACTTTCTGTTTCCGGGACTTTTCCCTAGCTGTGACTTGTACTTGTCTTACCTTGGACTTCTGAATGGCTATGGATGAAACTTGTTGTTTGTGGCGTGTACCTTTGGGTATTGAAATTAAGAAAAATAATGAAGCCATGATGGCTGGAAAAGTTAGCAAATTCCAGGGGAAGTGCTGTTCCGAACTTTGAAGGGACTTGATTGCATTGAGTTTGTGAATCTAAGACTTGGATTTGAGCAAGGCACATGATTATATGATGCGATGGATGGTTTTCTGAGCCATGGACGGTGAGTGACCCTAAAACATATTTCCAAAGTACTTGTGAAATGTTCTCTTGCATTATGTACTCGATTGCCATTATCATGCGGCTTGCATTGTGAGTTCATACATGGAAATTTGCTTCAATGAGTTCTGGGAAAGTGTTCTTGTGCTGCGACACCAACGTCTCAACTCTGTTTTTATGGTTCATGTTTCATGTTTATCATGAGAGCTCAAGAAGGGGGCTCCCTCTTAATGTTAATTTAATGTTAATGATCTATTTGAGCGTTGGGTGTTCAAGTGCTATGATTTCCCTGGCTCACGAGAGCACTAAACGAACATTTGATATCTGAATCATGACATCATCGAAATGATCGAAATGCAACATTGTGAAATATATTTGTTTAATGATTTTACTGGTTACTCGCTGAGCTTCTAGCTCACCCCAAAAATATTTTATTCCCCTCCGCAGGGCTCAAAGCGAAGGAAGGTCTTGTTGTGCTTATTCACATGTCTGGATGGCCTATATCTTGTACAGTTTGGATTTGGAATCATTTTATGTATAGTTGGGAATTATTTCCGCTTTGCCTTTGACATGTAATTATTGGAGAATTTGATGTAATATTTGAGTTTTATCTTGTAATCTGTTTGAGGATTGTAGTGAACGACTGAGTCCCGGCGAGAGCTGGGCAGGCGGCCCGCCGAACCCTCTGGTTCGCCTTAGGGGGAGGTGGGGCTGTCACAGTTGGTATCAGAGATTAGGCTTCAGATCTCTGTAGTGTGTCATAGGCTTGAAGTTTAGGATGCCGGACTGTGGGTTTGGTTTGCAATATTAGTGATTCTTGCGGGATGTCTCGACTTGATTGGTACAAGATGGAATGTCGAGGACGACATTCTTTTAAGGAGGGGAGATTGTGACGCCCCGAAAAGAATGAGTGTGAGAACCCGGAAATTTTCTTATTTTCTACTGTTTATTTTATTTAATCGCCCGCCTTTTCTTCATTTTCTTTATTAGAAAAATTCCCCAGATAAAGTTTTTGAGCAAAGATAGTTTGAAAATGATTTTTCTAGTATCGGTTAGTTTTTGAGAAATTAAAAGCGTATTTTGAACGTGGGACCCGCAAGTGCGGTAAATGCATTATATTTTTGACAACTTGTTGGAATTTTGTATTAAGTGATATTATTTTACAAAGTGTTAAGATATTTGTATTGGAGAGACAAAAAGATAAGTTTTAAACCAAAAGGTGACAGGTGTCACCTTCTTATTCAAAGTTGGACTTTGACTAATTTGCATCACCTTTACTAAACCTCAAAAGTTGACCAATTTCTCTCCATTTTAAGCTTGTCTTGTCCGAACCTCTCGGAGCAAAAATACAAGAAGAAAGCCTTCAACTCCAACTCCATTTCTTGCTCAATCTTGTGAATCAACCGTTAAACTTTCAAATTCCTCCACAAAAGTCACTTGTTTAGGAAGATTGAAGGTAGTGGTGGAGTGATTAGAGAAGGCAAAGGACTAAACCATCAACTTTCTTGATATTTCAAGGTTCATGTCTAGCAATCCTTTCTTTGTTCTTGATTATGCTAAATTAGTGACTTGTGATGGCTAAAGAGATGGTTTTATGGATTATTTCTTGATTTGTGGTTGAAGTGATGAAGTTTTATTATTTTTGGGGATTTTTCTGTTTTAATATAAGCATGATTGTGTGGCTATATATGATGATTGGAAATGGTATATAATGATTCTAGAAGGTGGAAAAAGTGGACAAATGCAATCAATTTCTGTTTTGGAAGAAATTTCAGAAAATTAGGTTTTGTGAAGGAACATTCTGCCCGAATTTTTAGCTAATAGTTAGAGGCCGAATTGGCCTTTGTTTAAAATATGAAAGTTGTAGATAATGATATTTTAGAGGTGCCTACAAAATTTCAGGTCAATCGGAGAAGCGTAGAGTGAGAAAAGTCGAAATTACTATTGCTGTTCTGGTTTTACCCGAATGTAAGAATTGTGCCTGTAATTGGTTGTTTTGGCTGGAATTTCTTCCGAATTGGTTGTTGAGGCCTTCTGATGAAATTTTTCCCTGTTTCTTAGCTTTCATCTGGTTTTGGAATTTCGGGATTTGGACTTGTAGAGCCTGAGTTATGATGTTTTCGCTAGAATGCGTTCTGTGAATCTGTTTTTGTGATTCTGGTATAGTATCTTGCATTTTTGACCTGGTTACAGTCGAAACTGGGTTGAGTGACCTTCTGAAATATTGTAGCCCTGTCTCTTACCTTCGAAACGGTGTATCTTACACCTTCATCCGACCATCGTAGTGCCATTGGTACCATTACCGCAAAATGACGTCAAAAACTGTTTTTCTTGTTTTGAGCTTAACTTTCGTTTCCGGACTTTTCCCTAGCTTGACTTGTACTTGTCTTACTTGGAGCTTGCTGAATGGCTATTGGATGAACTTGTTGTTGTGGGTGTACCTTTGGGTTTGAATGAGAAAAATAATGAAGCCATGATGGCTGGAAAAGTTAGCAAATTCAGGGGAAGTGCTGTCCGAACTTTGAAGGGACTTGATTGCATTGAGTTTGTGATCTAAGACTTGGATTTGAGCAAGGCAATGATATATGATGGATGGATGGTTTCTGAGCCATGGAGGTGAGTGACCCTAAACTATTTCCAAAGTACTTGTGAAATGTTTCTTGCATTATGTACTCGATTGCATATCATGCGTGCTTGCATGTGAGTTCATGACATGATTTGGCTTCAATGAGTTCTGGGAAAGTCTTGTGCTGGACACCAACGTCTCCACTCTGTTTATGGTTCATGTTCATGTTTATCTGGAGCTCAAGAAGGGGCTCCCTCTTAATGTTAATGTTAATGTTAAATGATCTATTTGAGCGTTGGGTGTTCAAGTGCTATGATTTCCCTGGCTCACGAGAGCACTAAACGAACATTTGATATCTGAATCATGACATCATCGAAATGATCGAAATGCAACATTGTGAAATATATTTGTTTAATGATTTTACTGGTTACTCGCTGAGCTTCTAGCTCACCCCAAAAATATTTTATTCCCCTCCGCAGGGCTCAAAGCGAAGGAAGGTCTTGTTGTGCTTATTCACATGTCTGGATGGCCTATATCTTGTACAGTTTGGATTTGGAATCATTTTATGTATAGTTGGGAATTATTTCCGCTTTGCTTTTGACATGTAATTATTGGAGAATTTGATGTAATATTTGAGTTTTATCTTGTAATCTGTTTGAGGATTGTAGTGAACGACTGAGTCCCGGCGAGAGCTGGGCAGGCGGCCCGCCGAACCCTCTGGTTCGCCTTAGGGGGAGGTGGGGCTGTCACAGTTGGTATCAGAGATTAGGCTTCAGATCTCTGTAGTGTATCCTAGGCTTGAAGTTTAGGATGCCGGACTGTGGGTTTGGTTTGCAATATTAGTGATTCTTGCGGGATGTCTCGACTTGATTGGTACAAGATGGAATGTCGAGGACGACATTCTTTTAAGGAGGGGAGATTGTGACGCCCCGAAAAGAATGAGTGTGAGAACCCGGAAATTTTCTTATTTTCTACTGTTTATTTTATTTAATCGCCCGCCTTTTCTTCATTTTCTTTATTAGAAAAATTCCCCAGATAAAGTTTTTGAGCAAAGATAGTTTGAAAATGATTTTTCTAGTATCGGTTAGTTTTTGAGAAATTAAAAGCGTATTTTGAACGTGGGACCCGCAAGTGCGGTAAATGCATTATATTTTTGACAACTTGTTGGAATTTTGTATTAAGTGATATTATTTTACAAAGTGTTAAGATATTTGTATTGGAGAGACAAAAAGATAAGTTTTAAACCAAAAGGTGACAGGTGTCACCTTCTTATTCAAAGTTGGACTTTGACTAATTTGCATCACCTTTACTAAACCTCAAAAGTTGACCAATTTCTCTCCATTTTAAGCTTGTCTTGGCCGAACCTCTCGGAGCAAAAATACAAGAAGAAAGCCTTCAACTCCAACTCCATTTCTTGCTCAATCTTGTGAATCAACCGTTAAACTTTCAAATTCCTCCACAAAAGTCACTTGTTTAGGAAGATTGAAGGTAGTGGTGGAGTGATTAGAGAAGGCAAAGGACTAAGCCATCAACTTTCTTGATATTTCAAGGTTCATGTCTAGCAATCCTTTCTTTGTTCTTGATTATGCTAAATTAGTGACTTGTGATGGCTAAAGAGATGGTTTTATGGATTATTTCTTGATTTGTGGTTGAAGTGATGAAGTTTTATTATTTTTGGGGATTTTTCTGTTTTAATATAAGCATGATTGTGTGGCTATATATGATGATTGGAAATGGTATATAATGATTCTAGAAGGTGGAAAAAGTGGACAATTGCAATCAATTTCTGTTTTGGAAGAAATTTCAGAAAATTAGGTTTTGTGAAGGAACATTCTGCCCGAATTTTTAGCTAATAGTTAGAGGCCGAATTGGCCTTTGCTTAAAATATGAAAGTTGTAGGGAATGATATTTTAGAGGTGCCTACAAAATTTCAGGTCAATCGGAGAAGCGTAGAGTGAGAAAAGTCGAAATTACTATTGCTGTTCTGGTTTTACCCGAATGTAAGAATTGCGCCTGTAATTGGTTGTTTTGGCTGGAATTTCTTCCGAATTGGTTGTTGAGGCCTTCTGATGAAATTTGTCCCTGTTTCTTAGCTTTCATCTGGTTTTGGAATTTCGGGATTTGGACTTGTAGAGCCTGAGTTATGATGTTTTCGCTAGAATGCGTTCTGTGAATCTGTTTTTGTGATTCTGGTATAGTATCTTGCATTTTTGACCTGGTTACAGTCGAAACTGGGTTGAGTGACCTTCTGAAATATTGTAGCCCTGTCTCTTACCTTCGAAACGGTGTATCTTACACCTTCATCCGACCATCGTAGTGCCATTGGTACCATTACCGCAAAATGACGTCAAAAACTGTTTTTCTTGTTTTGAGCTTAACTTTCGTTTCCGGACTTTTCCCTAGCTTGACTTGTACTTGTCTTACTTGGAGCTTGCTGAATGGCTATTGGATGAACTTGTTGTTGTGGGTGTACCTTTGGGTTTGAATGAGAAAAATAATGAAGCCATGATGGCTGGAAAAGTTAGCAAATTCAGGGGAAGTGCTGTCCGAACTTTGAAGGGACTTGATTGCATTGAGTTTGTGATCTAAGACTTGGATTTGAGCAAGGCAATGATATATGATGGATGGATGGTTTCTGAGCCATGGAGGTGAGTGACCCTAAACTATTTCCAAAGTACTTGTGAAATGTTTCTTGCATTATGTACTCGATTGCATATCATGCGTGCTTGCATGTGAGTTCATGACATGATTTGGCTTCAATGAGTTCTAGGAAAGTCTTGTGCTGGACACCAACGTCTCCACTCTGTTTATGGTTCATGTTCATGTTTATCTGGAGCTCAAGAAGGGGCTCCCTCTTAATGTTAATGTTAATGTTAAATGATCTATTTGAGCGTTGGGTGTTCAAGTGCTATGATTTCCCTGGCTCACGAGAGCACTAAACGAACATTTGATATCTGAATCATGACATCATCGAAATGATCGAAATGCAACATTGTGAAATATATTTGTTTAATGATTTTACTGGTTACTCGCTGAGCTTCTAGCTCACCCCAAAAATATTTTATTCCCCTCCGCAGGGCTCAAAGCGAAGGAAGGTCTTGTTGTGCTTATTCACATGTCTGGATGGCCTATATCTTGTACAGTTTGGATTTGGAATCATTTTATGTATAGTTGGGAATTATTTCCGCTTTGCTTTTGACATGTAATTATTGGAGAATTTGATGTAATATTTGAGTTTTATCTTGTAATCTGTTTGAGGATTGTAGTGAACGACTGAGTCCCGGCGAGAGCTGGGCAGGCGGCCCGCCGAACCCTCTGGTTCGCCTTAGGGGGAGGTGGGGCTGTCACAGTTGGTATCAGAGATTAGGCTTCAGATCTCTGTAGTGTATCCTAGGCTTGAAGTTTAGGATGCCGGACTGTGGGTTTGGTTTGCAATATTAGTGATTCTTGCGGGATGTCTCGACTTGATTGGTACAAGATGGAATGTCGAGGACGACATTTTTTTAAGGAGGGGAGATTGTGACGCCCCGAAAAGAATGAGTGTGAGAACCCGGAAATTTTCTTATTTTCTACTGTTTATTTTATTTAATCGCCCGCCTTTTCTTCATTTTCTTTATTAGAAAAATTCCCCAGATAAAGTTTTTGAGCAAAGATAGTTTGAAAATGATTTTTCTAGTATCGGTTAGTTTTTGAGAAATTAAAAGCGTATTTTGAACGTGGGACCCGCAAGTGCGGTAAATGCATTATATTTTTGACAACTTGTTGGAATTTTGTATTAAGTGATATTATTTTACAAAGTGTTAAGATATTTGTATTGGAGAGACAAAAAGATAAGTTTTAAACCAAAAGGTGACAGGTGTCACCTTCTTATTCAAAGTTGGACTTTGACTAATTTGCATCACCTTTACTAAACCTCAAAAGTTGACCAATTTCTCTCCATTTTAAGCTTGTCTTGGCCGAACCTCTTGGAGCAAAAATACAAGAAGAAAGCCTTCAACTCCAACTCCATTTCTTGCTCAATCTTGTGAATCAACCGTTAAACTTTCAAATTCCTCCACAAAAGTCACTTGTTTAGGAAGATTGAAGGTAGTGGTGGAGTGATTAGAGAAGGCAAAGGACTAAGCCATCAACTTTCTTGATATTTCAAGGTTCATGTCTAGCAATCCTTTCTTTGTTCTTGATTATGCTAAATTAGTGACTTGTGATGGCTAAAGAGATGGTTTTATGGATTATTTCTTGATTTGTGGTTGAAGTGATGAAGTTTTATTATTTTTGGGGATTTTTCTGTTTTAATATAAGCATGATTGTGTGGCTATATATGATGATTGGAAATGGTATATAATGATTCTAGAAGGTGGAAAAAGTGGACAAATGCAATCAATTTCTGTTTTGGAAGAAATTTCAGAAAATTAGGTTTTGTGAAGGAACATTCTGCCCGAATTTTTAGCTAATAGTTAGAGGCCGAATTGGCCTTTTCTTAAAATATGAAAGTTGTAGAGAATGATATTTTAGAGGTGTCTACAAAATTTCAGGTCAATCGGAGAAGCGTAGAGTGAGAAAAGTCGAAATTACTATTGCTGTTCTGGTTTTACCCGAATGTAAGAATTGCGCCTGTAATTGGTTGTTTTGGCTGGAATTTCTTCCGAATTGGTTGTTGAGGCCTTCTGATGAAATTTTTCCCTGTTTCTTAGCTTTCATCTGGTTTTGGAATTTCGGGATTTGGACTTGTAGAGCCTGAGTTATGATGTTTTCGCTAGAATGCGTTCTGTGAATCTGTTTTTGTGATTCTGGTATAGTATCTTGCATTTTTGACCTGGTTACACTCGAAACTGGGTTGAGTGACCTTCTGAAATATTGTAGCCCTGTCTCTTACCTTCGAAACGGTGTATCTTACACCTTCATCCGACCATCGTAGTGCCATTGGTACCATTACCGCAAAATGACGTCAAAAACTGTTTTTCTTGTTTTGAGCTTAACTTTCGTTTCCGGACTTTTCCCTAGCTTGACTTGTACTTGTCTTACTTGGAGCTTGCTGAATGGCTATTGGATGAACTTGTTGTTGTGGGTGTACCTTTGGGTTTGAATGAGAAAAATAATGAAGCCATGATGGCTGGAAAAGTTAGCAAATTCAGGGGAAGTGCTGTCGAACTTTGAAGGGACTTGATTGCTTGTGAGTTTGTGATCTAAAGCACTTGGATTTGAGCAATGCAATGATATAATGATTGAGATTGGATGGTTTCTGAGCCAATCGGGAGGTGAGTGACCTAAACTATTTCCAAAGTAGCTTGTGAAATGTTTATTGCATTAATGTACTCGATTGCATATCATGCGTGCTTGCATGTGAGTTCATGACATGATTTGGCTTCAATGAGTTCTGGGAAATGTCTTGTTGCTGGGACACCAACGTCTCACTTTCTGTTTATGGTTCATGTTCATCGTTTATCTGGAGCTCAAGAAGGGGATCCCTCTTAAATGTTAATGTTAATGTTAATGATCTATTTTGAGCGTTGGTGGTTCTAAGTGCTATTGATTTCCCCTGGCTCACGAGAGCACTAAACGAACATTTGATATCTGAATCATGACAGTCAATCGAAATGAATCGAAATGCAACATTGTGAAATATATTGTTTAATGATTTTTACTGGTTACCATCCGCTGAGCTTCTAAAGCCTCACCCCAAAAATATTTTATTGCCCCTCCCGCAGGGGCTCAAAGCGAAGGAAAGGTCTTGTTGTCTTATTCACATGTCTGGATGGCCTATATCTTGTACATTTGGATTTGGAATCATTTTATGTATAGTTTGGGAATTATTTCCGCTTTGCTTTTGACATGTAATTATTGGAGAATTTGATGTAAATAATATTTTGAGTTGTTATCTTGGGTAATCTTGTTTTATTTTTTATTGGAAAAAAAGGATTGTAGTGAACGACTGAGTCCCGGCGAGAGCCTGGGCAGAGCGGCCCGCCGAACCCTCTGTTCGCCTTAAGGGGGAGGTGGGGCTGTCACAGTTGGTATCAGAAGATTAGGCCTTCAGATCTCTGTAGTGTATCCTAGGCTTGAAGTTTAGGATGCCGGACTGTGGGTTTGGTTTGCAATATTAGTGATTCTTGCGGGATGTCTCGACTTGATTGGTACAAGATGGAATGTCGAGGACGACATTTTTTTAAGGAGGGGAGATTGTGACGCCCCGAAAAGAATGAGTGTGAGAACCCGGAAATTTTCTTATTTTCTACTGTTTATTTTATTTAATCGCCCGCCTTTTCTTCATTTTCTTTATTAGAAAAATTCCCCAGATAAAGTTTTTGAGCAAAGATAGTTTGAAAATGATTTTTCTAGTATCGGTTAGTTTTTGAGAAATTAAAAGCGTATTTTGAACGTGGGACCCGCAAGTGCGGTAAATGCATTATATTTTTGACAACTTGTTGGAATTTTGTATTAAGTGATATTATTTTACAAAGTGTTAAGATATTTGTATTGGAGAGACAAAAAGATAAGTTTTAAACCAAAAGGTGACAGGTGTCACCTTCTTATTCAAAGTTGGACTTTGACTAATTTGCATCACCTTTACTAAACCTCAAAAGTTGACCAATTTCTCTCCATTTTAAGCTTGTCTTGGCCGAACCTCTCGGAGCAAAAATACAAGAAGAAAGCCTTCAACTCCAACTCCATTTCTTGCTCAATCTTGTGAATCAACCGTTAAACTTTCAAATTCCTCCACAAAAGTCACTTGTTTAGGAAGATTGAAGGTAGTGGTGGAGTGATTAGAGAAGGCAAAGGACTAAGCCATCAACTTTCTTGATATTTCAAGGTTCATGTCTTGCAATCCTTTCTTTGTTCTTGATTATGCTAAATTAGTGACTTGTGATGGCTAAAGAGATGGTTTTATGGATTATTTCTTGATTTGTGGTTGAAGTGATGAAGTTTTATTATTTTTGGAGATTTTTCTGTTTTAATATAAGCATGATTGTGTGGCTATATATGATGATTGGAAATGGTATATAATGATTCTAGAAGGTGGAAAAAGTGGACAATTGCAATCAATTTCTGTTTTGGAAGAAATTTCAGAAAATTAGGTTTTGTGAAGGAACATTCTGCCCGAATTTTTAGCTAATAGTTAGAGGCCGAATTGGCCTTTGCTTAAAATATGAAAGTTGTAGGGAATGATATTATAGAGGTGCCTACAAAATTTCAGGTCAATCGGAGAAGCGTAGAGTGAGAAAAGTCGAAATTACTATTGCTATTCTGGTTTTACCCGAATGTAAGAATTGCGCCTGTAATTGGTTGTTTTGGCTGGAATTTCTTCCGAATTGGTTGTTGAGGCCTTCTGATGAAATTTGTCCCTGTTTCTTAGCTTTCATCTGGTTTCATAATTTTGGGATTTGGACTTGTAGAGCCTGAGTTATGATGTTTTCGCTAGAATGCGTTCTGTGAATCTGTTTTTGTGATTCTGGTATAGTATCTTGCATTTTTGACCTGGTTACACTCGAAACTGGGTTGAGTGACCTTCTGAAATATTGTAGCCCTGTCTCTTACCTTCGAAACGGTGTATCTTACACCTTCATCCGACCATCGTAGTGCCATTGGTACCATTACCGCAAAATGACGTCAAAAACTGTTTTTCTTGTTTTGAGCTTAACTTTCGTTTCCGGACTTTTCCCTAGCTTGACTTGTACTTGTCTTACTTGGAGCTTGCTGAATGGCTATTGGATGAACTTGTTGTTGTGGGTGTACCTTTGGGTTTGAATGAGAAAAATAATGAAGCCATGATGGCTGGAAAAGTTAGCAAATTCAGGGGAAGTGCTGTCCGAACTTTGAAGGGACTTGATTGCATTGAGTTTGTGATCTAAGACTTGGATTTGAGCAAGGCAATGATATATGATGGATGGTTTTCTGAGCCATGGAGGTGAGTGACCCTAAAAACTATTCCAAAGTACTTGTGAAATGTTTCTTGCATTATGTACTCGATTGCATATCATGCGTGCTTGCATGTGAGTTCATGACATGATTTGGCTTCAATGAGTTCTGGGAAAGTCTTGTGCTGGACACCAACGTCTCCACTCTGTTTATGGTTCATGTTCATGTTTATCTGGAGCTCAAGAAGGGGCCTCCCTCTTCATGTTAATGTTAATGTTAAATGATCTATTTGAGCGTTGGGTGTTCAAGTACTATGATTTCACTGGCTCACGAGAGCACTAAACGAACATTTGATCTCTGAATCATGACATCATCGAAATGATCGAAATGCAACATTGTGAAATATATTTGTTTAATGATTTTACTGGTTACTCGCTGAGCTTCCAGCTCACCCCAAAAATATTTTATTCCCCTCCACAGGGCTCAAAGCGAAGGAAGGTCTTGTTGTGCTTATTCACATGTCTGGATGGCCTATATCTTGTACAGTTTGGATTTGGAATCATTTTATGTATAGTAGGGAATTATTTCCGCTTTGCTTTTGACATGTAATTATTGGAGAATTTGATGTAATATTTGAGTTTTATCTTGTAATCTGTTTGAGGATTGTAGTGAACGACTGAGTCCCGGCGAGAGCTGGGCAGGCGGCCCGCCGAACCCTCTGGTTCGCCTTAGGGGGAGGTAGGGCTGTCACAGTTGGTATCAGAGATTAGGCTTCAGATCTCTGTAGTGTATCCTAGGCTTGAAGTTTAGGATGCCGGACTGTGGGTTTGGTTTGCAATATTAGTGATTCTTGCGGGATGTCTCGACTTGATTGGTACAAGATGGAATGTCGAGGACGACATTTTTTTAAGGAGGGGAGATTGTGACGCCCCGAAAAGAATGAGTGTGAGAACCCGGAAATTTTCTTATTTTCTACTGTTTATTTTATTTAATCGCCCGCCTTTTCTTCATTTTCTTTATTAGAAAAATTCCCCAGATAAAGTTTTTGAGCAAAGATAGTTTGAAAATGATTTTTCTAGTATCGGTTAGTTTTTGAGAAATTAAAAGCGTATTTTGAACGTGGGACCCGCAAGTGCGGTAAATGCATTATATTTTTGACAACTTGTTGGAATTTTGTATTAAGTGATATTATTTTACAAAGTGTTAAGATATTTGTATTGGAGAGACAAAAAGATAAGTTTTAAACCAAAAGGTGACAGGTGTCACCTTCTTATTCAAAGTTGGACTTTGACTAATTTGCATCACCTTTACTAAACCTCAAAAGTTGACCAATTTCTCTCCATTTTAAGCTTGTCTTGTCCGAACCTCTCGGAGCAAAAATACAAGAAGAAAGCCTTCAACTCCAACTCCATTTCTTGCTCAATCTTGTGAATCAACCGTTAAACTTTCAAATTCCTCCACAAAAGTCACTTGTTTAGGAAGATTGAAGGTAGTGGTGGAGTGATTAGAGAAGGCAAAGGACTAAGCCATTCAACTTTCTTTGATATTTCCAAGGTTCATGTCTAGCAATCCTTTCTTTGTTCTTGATTATGCTAAATTAGTGACTTGTGATGGCTAAAGAGATGGTTTGATGGATTATATCTTGAGTTGTGGTTGACTTGATGAAGTTTTATTATTTTTGGGGATTTTTCTGTTTTAATATGAACATGGTTGTGTGGTTATATATGATGATTGGAAATGATGTTTAAGGACTCTATGAGGTGGAAAAAGTGGTCAATTGCAATGAATTTCTGTTTTGGAAGAAATTTCAGAAAATTAGGGTTCTTGTGGAAGCATTCTGCCCGAATTTTTAGCTCCTAGTTAGAGGCCGAATTGGCCTTGTCTTAAAACATTAAAGTTGTGGGGAATGACATTTTAGAGGTACCTACAAATTTCAGGTCAATCGGAGTAGTGTAGAATGAGAAAAGTCGAAATTACTATTGCTGTTCTGGTTTTACCCGAAGTAAGAATTGCGCCCGTAATTGGTTGTTTTGGCTGGAATTTTCTTCCGAATTGGTTGTTTGAGGTCTTCTGATGAAATGTAACCCTGTTTCTTAGCTTTCAGCTGGTTTTGGAATTTCTGGATTTGGACTTGGAGAGCCTGAGTTATGATGTTTCCGCTAGAATGCGTTCTGTGAATCTGTTTTTGTGATTCTGGTGTAGTATCTTGGCATTTTTTACCTGGTTACACTCGAAACTGGGTTGAGTGACCTTCTGTAATGTTGTATCCCTTTCTTTTAGCTTCGAAACTCTGTGTCTTTCACCTTCATCCGACAATCGTAGCGCCTTTGGTACCATTACCGCAAAATGACGTCCAAAACTATTTTTCTGGTTTTGAGCTTAACTTTCATTTCCGGACTTTTCCCTAGCTTGACTTGTACTAGTACTACTTGGAGCTTGCTGAATGGCTATTGGATGAACTTTTTGTTGTGTGTGTACCTTTGGGTTTGAATGAGAAAAATAATGAAGCCTTGATGGCTAGAAAAGTAAAGAAAGACAAGGGGAAGTGCTATCCGAACTTTGAAAGGACTTGATTGCATTGAGTTTGTGATCTAAGGCTTGGATTTGAGCAAGGCAATGCTATATGATGGATAGTTTCTGAGCCGTGGAGGTGAGTGACCCCAAACTATTGTTAAAGCTTCTTATGAAATGTTTCTTGCATTATTTACTCGACTGCATCTCATGCGTGCTTGCATGTGAATTCATGATATGATTTTGGCTTCAATGAGTTCTTGGGGAGTCTTGTGCTGGACACCAACGTCTCCACCTCTGTTTACTTGGTGCAAATGGCTCCGGAGCTCAAAAAGGGGCTCCCTCTTAATGTTAATGTTAATGTGAATGTTAAATGTTCTATTTGAGCGTTGGGTGTTCAAGTGCTATGACTTCACTGGCTCACGAGAGCAATAAACGGACATTTGATCTCTGAATCATGACATCATCGAAAGGATTGAAATGCAACATTGTGAAATATATTTGATTTCGGATTTTACTGGTTACTCGCTGAGCTTCTAGCTCACCGCAAAAATGTTTTATTCCCCTCCATAGGGCTCGAGGCGAAGGAAACGTTTGTATTAAAGTTCTCCGTGTGAATGGTTGGTATCATGGATCAGAGTGGCGCAGTGGAAGCATGGACGCTTCGCTCTTGATATGTAATTATTTATTGGAGAATTTGATGTAATATTTGAGATTTTCTTGCAATTCATTTGAGGACTGTAGTGAACGACTGATTCCCGGCGAGAGCTGGGCAGGCGGCCCGCCGAACCCTCTGGTTCACCTTAGGGGGAGGTGGGGCTGTCACAGTTTGTATCAGAGCTTAGGCTTCAGATCTCTGTAGTGTATCCAAGGCTTGAAGTTTAGGATGCCGGACTGTGGGTTTGGTTTGCAATATTAGTGATTCTTGCGGGATGTCTCGACTTGATTGGTACAAGATGGAATGTCGAGGACGACATTCTTTTAAGGAGGGGAGATTGTGACGCCCCGAAAAGAATGAGTGTGAGAACCCGAAAATTTTCTAATTTTCTAGTGTTTATTTTATTTAATCGCCCGCCTTTTCTACATTTTCTTTATTAGAAAAATTCCCCAAATAAAGTTTATGAGGAAAGATAGTTTGAAAATGATTTTTCTAGTATCGGTTAATTTTTGAGAAATTAAAAGCGTATTTTGAACGTGGGACCCGCAAGTGCGGTAAATGCATTATATTTTTGACAACTTGTTGAAATTTTGTATTAAGTGATATTATTTTACAAAGTGTTAAGATATTTGTATTGGAGAGACAAAAAGATAAGTTTTAAACCAAAAGGTGACATGTGTCACCTTCTTATTCAAAGTTGGACTTTGACTAATTTGCATCACCTTTACTAAACCTCAAAAAAATTGACCAATTTCTCTCCATTTTATGCTTGTCTTGGCCGAACCTCTTGGAGCAAAAATACAAGAAGAAAGCCTTCAACTCCAACTCCATTTCTTGCTCAATCTTGTGAATCAACCGTTAAACTTTCAAATTCCTCCACAAAAGTCACTTGTTTAGGAAGATTGAAGGTAGTGGTGGAGTGATTAGAGAAGGCAAAGGACTAAGCCATCAACTTTCTTGATATTTCAAGGTTCATGTCTAGCAATCCTTTCTTTGTTCTTGATTATGCTAAATTAGTGACTTGTGATGGCTAAAGAGATGGTTTTATGGATTATTTCTTGATTTGTGGTTGAAGTGATGAAGTTTTATTATTTTTCGGGATTTTTCTGTTTTAATATAAGCATGATTGTGTGGCTATATATGATGATTGGAAATGGTATATAATGATTCTAGAAGGTGGAAAAAGTGGACAATTGCAATCAATTTCTGTTTTGGAAGAAATTTCAGAAAATTAGGGTTCTTGTGGGAGCATTCTGCCCGAATTTTTAGCTCCTAGTTAGAGGCCGAATTGGCCTTGTCTTAAAACACTAAAGTTGTGGGGAATGACATTTTAGAGGTACCTACAAAATTTCAGGTCAATCGGAGTAGTGTAGAATGAGAAAAGTCAAAATTACTATTGCTGTTCTGGTTTTACCCGAATGTAAGAATTGTTCCTGTAATTGGTTGTTTTGGCTGGAATTTCTTCCGAATTGGTTGTTGAGGTCTTCTGATGAAATGTAACCCTATTTCTTAGCTTTCAGATGGTTTTGGAATTTCTGGATTTGGACTTGGAGAGCCTGAGTTATGATGTTTCCGCTAGAATGCGTTCTGTGAATCTGTTTTTGTGATTCTGGTGTAGTATCTTGCATTTTTGACCTGGTTACACTCGAAACGGAGTTGAGTGACCTTCTGTAATGTTGTAGCCCTGTCTTTTAGCTTCGAAACGGATTGTCTTGCACCTTCATCCGACAATCGTAGCGCCTTTGGTACCATTACCGCAAAATGACGTCAAAACTGTTTTTCTGGTTTTGAGTTTAACTTTCATTTCTGGACTTTTCCCTAGCTTGACTTGTACTAGTACTACTTGGAGCTTGCTGAATGGCTATTGGATGAACTTTTTGTTGTGTGTGTACCTTTGGGTTTGAATGAGAAAAATAATGAAGCCTTGATGGCTGGAAAAGTAAAGAAAGACAAGGGGAAGTGCTATCCGAACTTTGAAAGGACTTGATTGCATTGAGTTTGTGATCTAAGGCTTGGATTTGAGCAAGGCAATGCTATATGATGGATAGTTTCTGAGCCGTGGAGGTGAGTGACCCCAAACTATTGTTAAAGCTTCTTGTGAAATATTTCTTGCATTATTTACTCGACTGCATCTCATGCGTGCTTGCATGTGAATTCATGATATGATTTTGGCTTCAATGAGTTCTTGGGGAGTCTTGTGCTGGACACCAACGTCTCCACCTCTGTTTACTTGGTGCAAATGGCTCCGGAGCTCAAAAAGGGGCTCCCTCTTAATGTTAATGTTAATGTGAATGTTAAATGTTCTATTTGAGCGTTGGGTGTTCAAGTGCTATGACTTCACTGGCTCACGAGAGCAATAAACGGACATTTGATCTCTGAATCATGACATCATCGAAAGGATTGAAATGCAACATTGTGAAATATATTTGATTTCGGATTTTACTGGTTACTCGCTGAGCTTCTAGCTCACCCCAAAAATGTTTTATTCCCCTCCACAGGGCTCGAGGCGAAGGAAACGTTTGTATTAAAGTTCTCCGTGTGAATGGTTGGTATCATGGATCAGAGTGGCGCAGTGGAAGCATGGACGCTTCGCTCTTGATATGTAATTATTTTTTGGAGAATTTGATGTAATATTTGAGATTTTCTTGCAATTCATTTGAGGACTGTAGTGAACGACTGAGTCCCGGCGAGAGCTGGGCAGGCGGCCCGCCGAACCCTCTGGTTCGCCTTAGGGGGAGGTGGGGCTGTCACAGGTAATACTCGAGTATACCGATTAGTCGAGGAGATATCACTCCACTCGACAAAACGAAAGACCCATGGTTCGTTACCCAATCGACCAAGCCCTTGCCGGCTCGACTCGATTAACTAGCTAATGGGGTTTGGGGTCCCCAAAAGTCGATGAGATAACACTCCAATCGACTGAATTAAAATAAAAGTATGGAGACGGGAATGAGGTGCACCTCCCACTCGGATAGAGTGTGGTACATACTGCCGCTCCACACTTGCAAATCAAGTACAAGTATATCAAGTTAATTGCAACAACAAACAAGTAGATATCATATTAGGGCAAGTGCGATAAAGTACACCCTTGCCCGATCAACAAATCTCGTATCATGTATTTTCATGGATCAAGTATTAAAACAAGTGTCCAGTTCAACCAGATATTTGAAAGCACTCACCAAAAGTCTAGTAACTCTCAAAAACAAGTTCAGGTCCAACTCCTTGGTTGGAGTCCAAATCTGCGATAAAATATCATTTATGAATGTAAAACTTTCTAGAGTTCGAAACATAGGAGTTCCGCTTCAAGAAATCAAGTAAATGCAACTCGTTTAAGTAGTATTCAAGATACTTATCAAATTGTAAGAAATTCATGCTCGCTCTTAAGACTTTGAAACCTGGAAACAATTATACCTTGAAAAACCATTTGGGTCGACGAAATGGAGAAAAGTATATCTATTAGTCATAAATTTTATTTTTCCAAGGGTACAAGGTCGGCCAAGTTCTATCTTATATACCTCGATAAAAGAAGGTGTAAATATCCTAGATGGTTCAAGTGGTAATTGCTCTTAACCCTTACTCAAGTTACAAATATGTTTACCTAGCCCTCGAGCGTAAATTTGGGCAGCACGCCTTTTGTATTTACCTAATTTTCCAGCCATTTATGGCTTCATTCTTTTCCTTAATCAACCCAAAGTTACACACAACATAATCTTATTTCATTTGCCATTCCATAGGCTCAAGGTAATACAAGTACAAAATCAGGCTAACAACAAGTGCGGAAATGAAGTTTAAGTTAGGAAACAAAAGGCAGATTTGACGTGTTTTTGCGTAACGGACACAACCGAGGCTATGCTTATTGGATTGAGGTGAAACTTATACTGTTTCGAAGCTAAGACAAAGGGATACAACTTTGGTGAAAACTACTTAGTCCAGTTCTCATACTAACTAGGTCAAAGTTACCAAAACAACCCCAGATTTTCCATTTCGAAGCTCACTGTGACATTCAACTAGCAGTCCTGATTCATTCAATCATATCTCAGCACACGCAACTCCGATTCAGGTAATTCCAAAGCCATTTGAAAGATAAGATACAAGGATATAATTCTTAAGAAGACATTGAGAACCAAATCAGTAGTATTCCTGGTCAAACTAACCAATTACAGAAGCTGATTATCAGTTTCGGACAGAAACAGGGCAGCAGGGGTATTTCAGTCTTTTCACAGGTTACGTTACTCCGATTGAGATGAAATTTTGTAGACATCCATAAAATGTCATTCTCTACAACTTTCATGTTTTGTGCTAAGCCTATTTCAACTTCTAACATGATGAAATAGAACCGGACAGAACTGAAGCTAAGATTTCCAGAAATCTGAAATTTTACGGTTTCGAAGGAAACTTTCTTCATTTCTTGCTTCAATCACCACCACAACCTCTTATATAAGCTCAGATACAACATATTCTATCCATACAGCAAGTATAGGCAGAAAATCATTCAAACCCTAACTCATTGTCATCACTACAATCACCCAAAATCACATGAACTAAACATCACAAGCAAGTTTACAAGGTATTACTCAACTTAGACTAAACTAAGGGAAGTAAATGTGAAGGTCAGCCCATATACCTCTCAAAGATGCTTCCAAGAATTATCCACCACCTCTTCTTGTGATCTTTTCGCCCACCAAGCGATCCAAGTACTCAAAGAAGGATTTAACCGGTTTAAAATCCTGTTTTTTTTTCTTTTCCCACTCAAATGCTTCAAACTCAAGATGAAGTGAGGTTGTTCTCTCTTGCTCTCCTCTCTCTCCCTCTTGGCTGTTATGGTGCAGAAATGAAGAGCTTTTGGAGTTGTTTTTAGAGATAAATATGGTGATAAGAAGGCAACACAAAAGGTTTGGCAAGAAACCATAGATGGGTGACACTTGTCACCACCAAAGCCATCCAAGTTTCTCTTTCTTTTCCTTGCATTTTGGGCCACATGTTTTGGTTATAAGGCTGAGGATGGAGAAGATATTTATGTGGTGGTAGGGAAGTGGTGGTCAAGTGGTGGGTTCAATCGGTAGTGATCGATACCCGTCGGTTCGAGCCGATTTTCCTTAAATCGCGTATACTAGGGTTTTAACTTATAATTCACTAACTTATTATTATCACTTCTAATCACACTCTTAATATCATCTAAAACTCACTCTAAATCACCAAATTTGATCCCCACTCTGTACCGGATAGTCACACTACGGATAGACGTAAAAATCCTAATTCGCTCTAACTTGAAAACGAAAAGTGACACCCTACTTTCTAGGTTCATTTACACTTATTGTGGGGTGATTGAGTAGTAGGGCTATTATAAATGAATAATTTCCAAATAAAAGGGCATTTTTAAGGAAAACGTGAGGGGTTTTACAATTCCATAAATTGAATTTAGGGTTTCGGTTAAAATATGAGAAATTTGAGAAAACGGTCAGTCACAAGTGGAACTAGGGTTTTGATTAGACGTTAGGGTTTCTAGAATTTAAAACAAAACAATGTCTTAAAATAAGAATAAACCAAAGGAAGCATAATATTTTTTTTTTTTTTGGAGACTAAACAACAATAGTATCATAAAAGTTGGGGTATCACAGAGAAGGTGGAAAAAGGGGAAACAACCGACTTCAACTTCAGTCCCGAGGGTATTCTAAAATACCGAAATCGAGTGGTGGTGCCTAAAGATGAGGCGACAAAAATGGAGATCTTAGAGGAAGCTCATCGGTCCAGATACACAATCCATCCGGGTAGTAGCAAGATGTATCAGGATCTGAAAGGAGCCTATTGGTGGGACAATATGAAGAAGGAAATCGCTCTGTACGTGCAGAAATGTCTCGTGGAGATAGAAGAGGCCTTAGCGGCGGCCCAGATTAATACATTTACAGAGGTCTTGGAGAAGGCCCAACGAATAGAAATTGCTAGGGCACAAGTGAGAGCTTTTCATGCAAAAAGGAGAGTTGCGCCTGGTGGAAGTCAAAGGCAAGGACAGGATGATTTAGATATGCCACCCTCTAAAATAGGTCGAGGAGATGGTGGTGAGAAAATTTCAGGGACATCTAAAGAAATTACTCCAGGAGGAGCCTCGCGTGGCCGGGAGCAAGCAAGAGGTGCCTCACAAGGAGGTCAAACTCGAGTATCTTGTGAGTACTGTGGAAAGGCCAATCATACGGAGAATGATTGTTGGCGAAAGGCAGGAAAATATTTATGGTGTGGTAGTGCCGAGCACCAACTTGCAACTTGTCCCCGTAGATCACACCTAAACCCTGAACAAGCAAATGCAGGAGGGGCTAAGCCAAGAGTGCCAGCTAGAGTTTACGCCTTGGATCAACAGGCATTACCTGAATCATCGGAGATAGTAGAAGGTACGATTCGTGATTTCTATTGTTAAGCTAAATTTTGGCTACAGTGAGACCTGAGAGCTAGAAATGGATATACAAGAAAATACCCTACGCTATTTAGGAGTGCATGGATGAATTTCGAGGACGAAATTCTTTTAAGGAGGGGAGATTGTGATACCCCAACTTTTAGGATACTATTGTTGTTTAGTTTCAAAAGAAAAAAAAAATATTATGCTTCCTTTAGTTTATTTTTATTTTAAGATATTATTTTGTTTTAAAGACTAGAAACCCTAAATTCTAGAAATAAAGTCTAATCAAAACTCTAGTTTCATTTGTGACTGACCGTTTTCTCAAATTTCTCATATTTTAACCGAAACCCTAAATTCAATTTATGGAATTGTAAAACCCCTCATGTTTTCTTAAAAATGCCCTTTTTATTGGAAATTATGATTTTATAATAGCCCTACCACCCAATCACCCCACAATAAGTGCAAATGAACATGAAAGTAAAGGTTTTCACTTTTCATTTTCAAGTTGGAGCAAGTTAGGGTTTTCACGTTTTTCCGTAGGGTGATTCTTCGGTATGGAGTAAGGATCAAATTTGGTACTTAAGAGTGACTTTTAGGTGTGAAATAATATGTGATTAGAAGCAATGATAAAAAGTTAGTGAATAGGAAGTAAAAACCCTAGTACGTGTGATTTAAAGAAAAACGGTGCGAACCGACGTGTACCGTGCACTACCGATTGAACGCACCACTTGACCACCACTTTCTTATCATACAAGATCTGTGACGCCCCGAAAAAAAAAATGAGTTTAAGAACCCGGAAATTTTCTAAATTTCTAGGGTTTATTTTATTTAATCACCCGCCTTTTCTACATTTTCTTTATTAGAAAAATTCCCCATATAAAGTTTATGAGCAAAGATAGTTTTAAAATGATTTTTCTAGTATCGGTTAGTTTTTGAGAAATTAAGAGCGTATTTTGAACGTGGGACCCACTAGTGCGGTAAATGCATTATATTTTTGACAACTTATTGAAATTTTGTATTAAGTGATATTATTTTGCAAAGTGTTAAGATATTTGTATTGGAGAGACAAAAAGATAAGTTTTAAACCTAAAGGTGACAAGTGTCACCATAAGATTAAGTCTTGGACTTTGACTACACTATTCACTACTTTACCAAATAAATCAAAAAATTGCCAAAAATCATCCTTATTTCTAAAGCTTCATAGCCGGCTCTCTCTCAAAGGAAAAGAAAGAAAAGCTCTCAATTTCTTCCTTCTATTTCTTGCTCAATCTTCAAATCCAACCAATAAAACTCCAAATCATTCCATAAAATCTCTTTGCTAAGTGGTCTTGAGGTGTTTTGTGGAGTTGTTTGGAAAGCTAAGGTGACTAGTTGCTCTATCTCTTGTATTGCTAAGGTGAGTTGTGAAGGACCCCTCTCCTTCCTTTAATGATGTTCAATTCATGATTGGTGGTGGTATGAGATGCAATATTATGGATTATTTCTTGATTTGTGGTTGAAGTGATGAAGTTTTATTATTTTTGGGGATTTTTCTGTTTTAATATAAGCATGATTGTGTGGCTATCTATGATGATTGGAAATGGTCTATAATGACTTAAAGTGGTGGGAAAAGTGATTAATTGCAACCAATTTCTGTTTTGGAAGAAAATTGAAAAACCTAGGGTTCTTAAGGAAGCATTCTGCCCGAATTTTTAGCTCCTCGTTAAAGGCCGAATTGGCCTTGGTTTAAAACATAAAAGTTGTAGGGAATGATATTTTAGAGGTGCCTACAAAATTTCAGGTCAATCGGAGTAGCGTAGAGTGAGAAAAGTCGAAATTACTATTGATGTTCTGGTTTTACCCAAATGTAAGAATTGCTTCTGTAATTGGTTGTTTTGGTCAGGATTGCTTCCGAATTAGTTGTTGAGGCCTTATGATGAAATTTAACCCTATTTCTTAGGTATCATCTGGTTTTGGAATTTCTGGATTTGGACTTAGGTAGCCTGATTTATGATGTTTCCGCTAGAATACGTTCTGTGAAACTGTTTTTGTGATTCTGGTGTAGTTTCTTGTGTTTTTGACCTGGTTACACTCGAAACTGGGTTGAGTGACCTTCTGGAATATTGTAGCCCTATCTCTTAGTTTTGAAACGGTGTATCTTGCACCTTCATCCGACAATCGTAGTGCCTTTGGTGCCATTACCGCAAAAGGATGTCAAAAGCTATTTTTCTGGTTTTGAGCTTAACTTTCATTTCCGAACTTTTCCCTAGCTTGACTTGTACTAGTACTACTTGGAGCTTGCTGAATGACTATTGGATGAACTTGTTGTTGTGTGTGTACCTTTGGGACTGGCTGAGGAAATAATGAAGCCATGATGGCTGGAAAAGTAAGCAAATTTCGGGGAAGTGCTGTCCGAACTTTTAAAGGACTTGTTTGCATTGAGTTTGTGATCTAAGACTTGGATTTGAGCAAGGCAATGATATATGATGGATGGTTTCTGAGCCATGGAGGTGAGTGACCTCAAACTATTTCTGAAGTTATTTATCAACCGTTTCCTGCATTATTTACTTTCGAGCTGTTTCCAAAGTTACTTTTGTACTGTTTTCTTGCATTATTTACCTTTAAACTGTTTCCAAAGTTACTTTTGAACTGTTTTCTTGCATATCATGCGTGCTTGCATGTGAGTGTTCCTTATTTGCTATATTTTCTTGACTTCATGACTTGTATTATTGATTGATAACGTGTTAAGTGCTTTGAATGATTTCCAAAACGAGCTTTCTAGGCGAGTGTGTACTTTATCGCACTCGACCTAAATAACTGTGCAATTTTCAAGGATTTAATTATTGAAATGCTAGTTGCGCATGAATGTAAGCCGTTTGGCTGAATTGGCCACTGCCCTTTGTTACCGATCGACTCGAGCCAGAAGCGGACTCGGTCGGGCGATATGGTGACCCTGGGTGAATTTGGTATACTCGAGTATTACCTTGTAGTCCGGCTACGTCCGGATGGGTGGAGTCCGGCCAATGGTCGGATGGGTGGAGTCCGGTCAACGTCCGGAAAAGGGGATGAACGAACAAAAGGATGAACGAGGGATTCTACTTACAAAAAATGTATTTTCAAACGATTGGAGGAATAAGGGGAAATGTCAGGGGAACGAACGAACAAACGAATAGCTCCATGTGAGCCCGTATCCTTTTAATGAATGTTACTATCGCTTTCCATTGTAAATGTTCCTTGAATTATTGATACTCCATTTTAATGTATTGTAAATGTTGTAATTGTTTCTGGACTTATCACTTGATTTATGACATCATTGAAATGAACTATTGTGAAACCGATTTGATTACTGATTTTAATGGTTACTCGCTGAGCTTCTAGCTCACCCCAAAAATATTTTATTCCCCTCCACAGGGCTCGTGGTGAAGGAATGACTTGTAGTATTTGTTCACGTGACTGGATGGCATATATCTTGTATAATTTGGATTTGGAATCATTTTATGTATAGTTGAGAATCGTTTCCGCTTCGCTTATGACATGTAATTATTGGAGACTTGGATGTATGTTTGTGGACCATGTGATGTATATTTGAGGTTTATTCTTGTAATTCATTTGAGGACTGTAGTGAACGACTGAGTCCCGGCGAGAGCTGGGCAGGCGACCCGCCGAACCCTCTGGTTCGCCTTAGGGGGAGGTGGGGTCGTCACAAGATCATTATTATTTGAGCAAAATATCTCCTTATTTCCAGCTGGTTTTGACCAAAATTTAGGGCTAAAAATGCAAGGAAAGAAAAAGAAATTTTGGTTGGCTTTGGTGGTGACAAGTGTCACTCACCTATGGCCACTTGACCAAGCCAAAAGTCCAACCTTCTTATCCTCCATTTTGCTCCATTCCCCTTCATTTTTCTGCTGGTTGGCCAAGACAAGAGAGGAGAAAGAGAGAGCAAGAAACAACCTTCCTTCATCTTGAGTTTGAGCCATCCAAGTGAGGAAACAAAATTCTAAACCGATTAATTTGTGAGTTGTGACCTTAGGAAGCTAGGGGAAACAAAAATTTCAAGAGGAGGTGAAGTATTACTCTTGCAAGCTTCTTTTGTTGAGGTATAAGGTCTAACCATGGCTTTGGTCCTTTTATTTTTGCTTAAGTTGTTATATAACTCATATTTTGGTTAGATTAGTAGTTATCCAAGTTGTTGGGATGAATTTGAGGTGATGAATGTAAGTTAGGGTTTGATGATTTTCTGCCTAAACTTGTTGTATGGATAATATATGTTGTATCTAAGCTTATATAAGAGGTTGTGGTGATGATTGGAGCAAGAAATGAAGAAAGTTTCCATTGAAAACGAAAAATTCCAGATTTCTGGAAAAATGTAGCCCTGTTATGTCCGGTTCCAGTTCATGATGTTAGAGGCCGAATTAGGCTTATCATAAAACATGAAGGTTGTAGAGAATGATTTTTTATAGTTTCCTACAAAATTTCAGCTCAATCGGAGTAATGTATCCTGTGAAAAGACCAAAATACCCTCACTGCCCTAGGATGTTTCCAGTGATCTGTTTTAGACAGTTCATCTAGTTGACCGTGTCTATTCACTATGATCCGTGCTGATTTAGCCATTTTTAAAAACATGAAAGTTTTAGTACTCTGTCTTAGCTTTTCAACGCCTCAAAGAACTCCTTAAACGGACTTTGGTAGCCTGAGATATGGCCATTTAAATGTAGTATGGTTAACTAGCTAGTTAGTTGGAAGTCGGTTCTGTGAATTGGGAATTTGACTGGGTTACACTAGAAATTTGACTAAGTGATCTTCATGAAAGTTGTAGCCCTTCGTCTTAGCTTCGAAATGGCATAATTTTCACCCCAATCCGATAAGCGTAGCTTAGGTTGTGTCCTTTACGCAAAACTCTATCAAATCTGTCTTTTACTAAAGCTAATTTCCGCACTTGTTATTAGTTTGATTTTTGTCCTTGTATTGTCTTGAGCCTATGGAATGGCTATTGAAATTAGATTGTTGTGTGTGTACCTTTGGGTTTGAATGAGGAAAATAATGAAGCCATAAATGGCTGGAAATAGGAAAATACAAAGGGCATGCTGCCCAAATTTACGCTCGAGGACTAGAGAAATATACTTGCGACTTGAGTAAGGGTTAAGAGTGATTACTACTTGAACTATCTAGGATACTTGCATCTTCTTGTTCCGAGGTATATAAGTTAGGACTTGGCCGAACTTGTACCCTTGGGAAATGTAGACACCAAATTTTTTACTTTATTTTTCATTATTAGTTTTATTGATATTTATTTTAGTTTGGTTTTACTAATCTCATTTTTAGACATTTTTGCATTAAAAAAAGGAAAAAAAAGTGAAAAATGATGAAAAAATGAAAAGAAAAATGAAAAATTGCAATTTTGCTGTTTATTATTTCTAGTTTATTTATTTTTACCTGATGTTAATTAAATTGTTGGTTTTTACTTAATTTTATTATCATTTTGCTAAATTACCTTTTAAAAAAAAAAAAAGATGGCCGCGGCATGCAAGTTTGCAAAGGACAATCACACATGCCCATCGGAGGGCTGGATTCTAAGGCAAGGGCAAGCCTTTCATCCTCACCATTGGGGTGAGGGTTTAGGAACCTTGGGTTCCATATAAAAAGAAGAAAACAGCATAAAGAAAGGGGAGATTAGAGTTGGCGGCTAGAGGAAAAACAAAACAGAGGGAGGAAAAGAGAGCAAGCAAGGTGACGGCTGAAAACGCAAGAAGGCAAAAGCAAGGTTGGAAGGGGCAGTTGACGGCTGTAGGAAGAAAAAGCTAAGGAAGAATGACGGCGGAAAAATCCTGAGTGAGTGAGAGCAAGAGGAAGAGTGAGAGAGGGCCGAGAAACAGAGAGTTTATCGAGAGTTTTCTGGGAAGAGAAAACAAAGGCAACGGGACAAGAAGAAACCAAACGGAAGGGAGTTGCAGCCAAGCAAGAGTGCGGTGACTTCAGGTCAAATCCAACAAAGGAGAGGAGTTTCGCCAGGGTATATCTCTTCCGACAAAACCACTGTAAGGTTCTTTTCAGCCTTATTCTGTAGATAATTTTGAAAGCATGAAACTCTGATGAATCATGGGCTTGTTCGACATTGTATGGCTGTGTGTGTGAGTTATCATTTGGTTTGAGCCTATGTCAAGAATCAAGATGGTTGTCCCCCTCGCACTAGTGTATGATTATAGCCCAAAGCTAGGATCTTTTGCTGTTTGTGTGATACGGTTAGCGACAAAATGTTAGCTTTAAACAAGGAAATGACATTTCCATGGCTAGCTCATTCGAGAAGGCATCTGGGTTCTTATATTGCAGAAAGCTTCCAACTTTGGTTGGCGGTTTGTTTTAGACTGAGTTTTGAGGTAGAAATTTAGGATTATCGTTTGAGTTTGTGGCTTCTGTTCATGTGAGGAATGAGAGCAAAACCAGAAAACTGCAACAAGCTGTCAGCTTTATGGTCTTCGTTGTGTCTGGTTCCTTAATGTTTCCCTGGTTGCCGTTTCTTTTATGGTTTTGCGATGTTGGTGATGGGTTTTGGCAATGAAAGGCTTAGATATCATGGTTTTTCCCTCTCCCCTTTGTCCCAAAGTCCAGCATGCGGATTAGGTTCTGGTTTGGGCCTTGGTATTTGTTGCATGAGGTTGCTAAAATCTAGAGGCACCAGAAATTACAGGCGCTTCATCAGTTGCATGTCTACATTTCTGCTTAGCTCCTTTAGCTAGTATTTGATTGAAGTTTGATTAACCATGTCGATTTCCAGCTTCCTAATGTATAAAGAGCTCGCTGCCTATTCTTTCTTTGTTGCTGTCCTTTTGCTGCGATAATGTTGTTCCGTGCCTTTTGTTGCATTGTAAAGCAAGTAGATCAGGTGGTGGCTTGTTGTCTTGTACGAATTACATTCAGTTTGGGCTGTCAAATGTGTAAAGTTTGTTTGAGTTCTCACACACAAACATATCTGGGCTGAAATAGAAAAAGCTGTCGCATTTGTTCCTATACCTCTGTTGTTTCCTCCTCCACAGCAGCTCGTCAAGCGAGTTTGCCATCTAATGTGCTAATTAATCTTGTTCTGAAAAGGAAGAAATTGGATAAGTGTTGTTTAAGTTTGCATGCTTAGGGTCTAAAACACCTGAATCATGATTGAACACTTTGCTGAAAAGCAAACAAGCTGGCTGCCGAATCCTTTTGCATAAAGTTTATGTTTCCAGATATGCATGCCACCAGTTTCTTCTTTTTTCATTTTTGCTGCAATTTTTCACGCCTGTGGCAGCTGCGTTTTTAACTCTTAGTGGTTCCCACCAGAATCTGAGTTCATGTTTGATTATTTCTGGTTTTAATTTCGCATTTACTTCGGTCATACATGGCTGATTTCCCAGTCTCTTGTACTTTTAGTTTCTTTCCCACATTGTTGCTCCTATCCAGGTTGTAGTTTCTCTTTGGTTTCTTATTGTGCGGCAGATTTGCATGATGTCTTGCTAAGTTTTCTGTTTATTTGAGTGAAATTGGTTGCTTGGTTTGAATTTATGATATTGCTTTGGAAAAATCGAATCAAGGCTGTGATTAAGAAATTTGAGTTTGAGAAGAAAATGCAGCAGATTCCATTTCGTTTGTTAGAATACATAAACATTGCAGAAACAAGTCTCTTACGTGGGATTGCATGAAGAATAACTTTCAGATTTAGCACTTTGACCCCCCAAGTCTCCCCTCGTTCTACTATGACCCAATCAATTGCATGATTTTCTCAATTTGGTCCTTGATAGCTTGTAATTTTACAATTTCATTGCTTGTTTGCTTCAATTGACTACTATGCTTTGTTCCAATTGCACTTAAGTCATGACTTTAGGGGCTTTATGATCAAGTGAGCTTTGTATTTGCACATTTCTTTTAATTTTTCTCAATTAAAGTGGTACCTTGACCTTTTTGTTGTTTTGAAGCCATTTTTCTTTCATTTGGACACCATTCCAAGGGAGGTATAATTTCTTTTAGTTTTTTTTTGTCTCTCCCCTATGTGATCCAACGTGCTAAGTGAGAATTGCATGTCTACTTTGTTTTCCTTACTTTTCCTTAATGCCTTTCATTTATTTCAATTACTTTTGCTTTTATCAAAGTCATTCTTTTATGGGGTATGTGTATACCTCTTGGCTTGTAATAGATAGGGCTTGGCGAGCATTTTGTCCAATTTTCCCTTCCCCCTTTTGTTTTAGTTAGCAAATGTAATAGGTTCATTGCTTGCTTTTGTTGCTACGTGTTTAATCGCTTTATTAGGCCCTTGCATCTAGTCGAGCATGCTAAGTGTTATGTGCTACGTGTTTATAGATGATTTACATGCCTACTTGCTTTCTATAGTCATAAATGAACTTGATGGATGAATGTACGTCCACACACTAGTCCAACGCTAGTTGTGGCTCATCGTTCCGTATTCCACTAGTCCAACGCTAGTAGGAATTCATAGAAAGGGCTAGTCCAACGCTAGACCCAATAGGCCGTCCTCCTTTCGTTAGTGCATACTTGCATGTTCACTACATTTCATGCATTTCTCTTAGTTTTTTAGCATTTGGCATGCCCCTCCAACCCTTTCCCCTTCATTTTAGGCTTTTGCATCTTCATGCTAGTTATAGGGTACATTTGCTTGAGGGTCCCCTTCCGATAAGGGAAACGAGCGAGTATGGCTACTAAATAGCCTTAGCACGCTAGTTTTTCCTTCCAATCAAAAGGAAAATTAAAGTCGCAAAGTTAGGAGTCATTCCCGTACCCGACTTGATGCATTCCTCTAGGTTCATACATTCTCATTCTTATTTCACTTTCTCACTCTTTTGTTCACATTTTCTCACTACTCATGTCCTTCTCAATGCAAATGCTATGCTCACACATTTTTTCCCTTGTCACTTGTCTTTCCACCTCACAAATTGCACCCAATTGCACTTATATGTATCTACTATTATATTTTCATCCCCTAGCACACAAACACCTTTATTTTCTCAATTTGCACACATGCACTTGTCTTACATTTGCACACATGCACGTTTTCTTACATTTTCACACTTGCACTCATATTTGAGTCTTCATTTGCATCATTCGCGACCTCTATGAGGACTTTCCTTATTGGCCACCACAACTCATGTGGTTGGGACCAAAAAGCCTCGTAAGAGACATTTTAGATTTAGGATTGCATTTCTTTTTCATATCCATTAGTCATATCCAACATGCAACGCATATTTTGGGTAGAAGAATTAGGAAACGTGGGGCTAAATCGCGCAACTAGCTTTGGCTAGGGTAAGGGAGTGCCTTAGGCTTTGCCTTTGCCTTCTCCCTTATCAAATGTGACCCCCGATCCCTCGCTTTGGTTACGTAGACCTAAAAGTTCTTAAAAAGGGGTTTGTTTACTTTGCTTTCCAAAAATCACTTTTTTGGGTGACTTGGTACACCCTAACTCTATACCAAGTGGCGACTCCATTTTCCATTCAAAAACCCTTTTTGAACTTTGTTTGGCCAAATCGTCGCATTTTCAAGTCCCACGGCCTTTTATTTTCACTTTCACATATGTTCACATACACATCCCACACACTACTTTCACACAATCAAAAAGTGGGGCGCGACAGTTGGCGACTCCACTGGGGATTTCCTAAGTGGGTCCAAGCATTTGATTTAGCTATTCTTTTCCTTTTTCTACCCTTTTTATGCATAGCATTTGGATATTAGGGTTGCATTTTCTTTTTTAGGACTTTTTGCCTCACTCACGTATGTATGATTGGTTGTTTGGATGTATGTTGTACTTGTTTTATCTCGCGCTTTGCATTGCATTTGGGTGGGGGACATTACCCTAGAGCCTCGCGTTGGTTCTCGATCCCTCCCCTCCAAACGAGCACTAGCATACGTGCATATGCTTTTAATTATTTACCCTTTCTTTTTCCTTTTTCGTGGGCGCCATCCCACACCTCCTTGTAGGAGTAGGATCGATTGCCTTGGGTAGGCGGATGGTGTGCCCTGCGCCCATAGCGCTACCTAAGGGATCACTCGAGCCACCGATCAAAGGCCCTGGGAGTGATGACCCTTCGCCTTTAGGTCTGAAGGCTTGGGAGCCGAAGCCTTATCGAGTCTAGATGCATTAGTAAGCCCCAACCTCATGCATCCATGATAGTTTTACCTAGGATAGCGTCTGTCTTACCCTATTAGGGACACTATTCACGAGGGGAGGGGTCCAACCCCTTCCTCCCTTTTATTGCTTTATTTCTTTGTGTTGATTTCATTGCTACAATGTGTTATGTGTATTTATCTGGCTGAACTAACTTTTCTTGGTTTTGTGTCCCCATTGCATTCACAAACATTGGAATAAGAGGTCTGGCACGACCTTCTTTTAGAACCTACCCTTGTAGATAGGCTATTGCACGTTTAAAGATTTTGGTATATTGCATTCATAGATTAGTAATTGCATATCATTTTAGGCCTACCTTGGCGTATAAAGGGTCCTTCTAGGTCATGATATCATTTGAATTGTATGTTTTATCGCTTTAATAAACTGGCATCATGCATAAACCCTAGAAGGGAATGCCATTTAGGGGATCCCGTGTTAGGAATAAGCCACCTTGTGTCTCGGATACTTAATCCAAGAAGACTTGCACGTTTACATTTTGTACCATCCAAAGGGGTAGTGCACAAGGAAAGGTAGGATCCGATCATTTTCATAGAGCGATCTTTGGAATATGAGCGTCTAAATATCACTTTTTGGCCATTTTATCAAATTGGTAAAAATCCCTTGCGAAGAGGACATTAATTTGAAGAAATTCACAAACAAGTCCTCGCTATTGAGACGATAAATAAATTGAGGCCAAAATTTGATTTTAGAAGGCTCATAGACTAATGCATCAAGCCATTCAGTCCATTGGATCATTTGATTCATCGATTTCATCCAGTCCATTTTATCAATTTGTTCATTTTTAGGGCAGTCTAGTCGATTTCGAATAGATCACTAATTCATTTGATTAGTTTACCCATTCTTGGGTCAACTCAATCAATTTTGAATAAATTCAAATCATCAGTTTCGTTCAATTTCATTTGACCAGTTTACCCTTTTTAGGGTGATTTAGCCAATGTTCCGATCCATTTGACCAATTTACCTATTTTTAGGGCAATTCGGTCGATTTTGAATAAATCATCATTTCACTCGATCCGTTTGATCAATTGATTTCATTCAATTCATTTGATTAGTTTAATTCATTTTTAGGGTTATCCATTCACTTTTCAATAAATAATCAAATTTCATTCAATGAATTTGACCATTTTACCCCTTTTGACACATCATGCGTCGATCAAAATAAGCAATTCATTCGGGCTTTGTCCTCGTTTTTAGGACGAATGTTTCTTCTCACTCCAAATTGGCCCAATTTTTCAAATCATTCTTCACCCAATCAGTTGATCGGATTCATCAGGTATGGTATAGTGCCTACCCTAGAGGATTGCATTTTCATGCTAGGCCTACCCTTGGCATAAAAGGGTTCCCCCATAGGACATGCATACCGATTTTTTTATTCTTGCTTACTGACTCTGGGTATTTTTCCTTTTGTTTTTCGCCTCCCCCTGCGTTCATAAAAATATTTCAATAAGGGGAAAATACCTTTCTATATCTGATATGTAAGTCCCAAAGACAACCAAGAGGGGGGGTGAATTGGGTTGATTAAAATCTTAACCAAATTTATGCACTTTTTCTTTAATAAAAATTTACCTTCTTTTCTAGTAATGATCAACCAAGTAGATTAGAAGACAAGAGCAATATTGATCAGAAACACAAGTATAGACAAGCAATGAGAATTTTATTAAACAGAAAAGTAAATTAGGGAATCAAACCAAGTGTCTACCAAGCTATCCTCAAACTTGAAGACCACACACTATGAAGAGCAACTTCTCTTAGATGAAAGAAGATCAACTAGATGTACAATGGAGGGAGCACTTCTTCCTTGCCCTATGCCTCACTTAGTCAAGCTAAGAAGTTTTACAATCACTCAGAAAAACCCTCAACAAAGCTACACTAAAGATCCTTTCAGTCACAAAAGAAATGCTCACCAGAAATTCACACCACTTTAAAACAAATCTTGCTTTGGAGACTATTTTCTAGCTAAAATATCTCTTGAGATCTTGTAAACAAAGTGTGCAAAAGTCCTTCCTTCGTTCAGAACAGTTTGCTTTTAAAGGGGAACAAAAATGGGCTTCATTAAAGCTTCCAACGGATAGAAGGCAGATGAAGGGTCAGCTAGCCGTTGGGGCTTTCGGACGTCCGACGATCAAATCATCGTCCGAACCAAACGTCCGAAAACCGCCAAGTTGAAGTTCGGACGTCCGATGAGATTTTTGTCGTCCGACAGCACAGCGTCCGATCGTAGGCCGAGAGTTAGCAAGTTATCTTGGAATTTTTCGGACGTCCGATCTGGTTGATATGCGTCCGAGGTGTGCGCCCGATCCTTCCGGACGTCCGACAGTTTCCTTTCGGCCGTCCGACCTGATTGTCCTGTTTTTGCTTCTCATTTTGGTTGTCTTGCATTTCATGACATATTTGAACCTGATTCTTGGATAGACAAAAACACTTGTATTTGAAGGAGGTTAGATAAACATTTCAAAGTACCAAGAATGACAAACTAGACATACTTAAAAGACAGTATCTTTGATCGGAACAAAACAATGACTAAATTCGTTTATATTATTTCAATCTTGTTTGCCACATCCAAAGCATCGTAGACTGGAGTCAATCAAACATATGCTTTCCTTGTTCCATCAGGCCTGATCAATCTTGGTCAGTATAAACGAACTTTTGTGATCATCAAAACCAAGAATAACATTCTCCCCCTTTTTGATGATGACAAAACAAAAGTTTGAAATGAAATTTTATGATTGCAATGAAAACTCCCCCTTTCAAAATAGACAAGAACTCCCCCTGTCTTAGTGAATCACAAAATTTGAAAATTTTGAAAAACTCCCCTCACAAGGCTGCCCATCCGAGTTAAACAATTAAGCATATCAGCCAATCCAAATTTAAACAATCAATCCAACATATCCTAACATCACCAATCATCAATCATGCCAACATCACCAATTATCAATCATCACTCAATCCAATCATTTGATACCATCTCCCCCTTTTTGTCATCACAAACGGGCAACCAATCACATCAACACATCCACAAATTCACAAATTTAGACAAGTTCACACATCAAAACTTAGACCATCAATCAGAATAGACAATCCACAAATTCATTACATTCACATAAGCAGAATAGACAATCATTCATCAAAATATTCAGACATCCATCAAAACAGTACTTAAACATCCAAAACGAAACTTAAAATATCCATTACATTACATATTCATTGTTGAATACCACAAAAACATAAAAGAGACAAACAAAATGCAAATGTCCTAAATGATGAACTAAGTGGATCCAGGTGTCCTCCGAGAGAGCTGATATTGATCAAGATCCTCCTCTTCAGTTTCTTCATCATCTTCAGCAGCCTCTTCAACTGGTGCCTTGCCTTTATCTGATGTAGAGGTGCCATGAGGAGTCACAGGGGTTGAAGAACCAGGATCTGGAATTGATGAACTTGGATCAGTGGGGTGTGACTCTTTGTCATGGGAAACTTCCTCAACAACAGGGGGGGAAACAGGAGGTTCTTTTTGTCTAGGAAGGCAGTTTGTTGCTCAGAGGACATAGTGAGCATTAGACCATGTTCTAGAAGAAGAACATGCTGTTTGAGTTCACGAAGGAGCTCAATTACTTCATCACTGGAAGAGGAAGATGCCTTAGAGGCAGATTTCCTAGGATGAATGGGAGTGAGTGGAATAGATGAAGGATCATGTGCAGCCTTAGACCTAAGTTCACTAGATGATGCACCCTTATAAGCCCACAGATTATCTTTAAAAACAAGATTTTTCCTTTCAAAATACCCTTTTGTAAAGGCATAAGAAGATGCTTCTTTAGGACAAACACCTAGAATAGGGACTTTGTAAAACTCAAAAATCTTTTGAAGAAACTTTCCATAAGATAATTTTCTGCGAGAATCAGTGGCATAGCGAAGTAAAAACTTGCACATGACAAAACCAAAATCAATACGAATTTTTTCTTGAAAACAATAAAAGAGGTACAACTCCATTTTGTTTGCATCAGTTCTATGGCCATCAGTAGGCACAAGCAGGTTTGAAATGATAGAAAAAGCAATTAAATTCACAGGGGCCAGATCATTCAATTTAGCATCAGCAGGTGAGGAAAAACTTCTTTTGAAATAGGTTAACATTTTTGTCCCATCAAAATGATTTGCCGCAGTCGGGAGCTCTTCATAGGAAAAGAAATTAGCAATCTTATCTTTGCATAAACGTTCAATGGTAGTATTTAAAATGGAGTTCACAATTTCAGAGTCAAAGATTAAGTCTACCCCATTAACCCTGGAAAATATTTCAGTTTGGTCAGAACCTTTCCTTAGATTGGCAAAAAATTGATGCAACATATCAGGATAGTAGACATTTGGCATAGAAATAAGATGTGACCATTTCTGGAAAGCAAATAGACTCAGAATGGATTCTAAACCTATGGAGCGAAATTCAGAGGGGTTTACAGTTCTTTGAGGGATGACACCCTTCTGGAATATCCAGGAGTATTTGTCTTTCGCAGCATCATCAAAGAATGTAGGAGGAGGGGCTGATTTTGGAGGCGGTTGAGAAGATGTCCCCTGTCCAGATTCAGGCTGAGAGGAGGGTTGTGGTGTAGGCCGTGACATTTGACCCTTGATAGCTCCTCTTTTGAAGCGTTTGGATGTCCGTTTGACAGTGGGAAGACTCTCATCCTCATCCCTGAGTGGATGCTTGCGTCCGGCAGTAACTTTTCCTCCCCTTAGATTCACCATTGTGCGAAATGTATGGAATGATAGATGCAAATGATACACACAGTAGTAGGAAAGTGAATCGCACAAAAATTTTGGAACAAAAAAGCCTTGTAGAAGATTTGACAGAGCGGTTATGAAAAGATAGGGTTTTGAAGAAAATTTGGGAATGTGCGAAGTGATAGATGATTCTGTGAAATGATCAGGAATAATGACTCACAATTGATCAGGAACTGTTTTGGTTGAGTCAATTTGGGAATGGGGGCTTCAGAACGATATGAATTTGAGAGTGAGAGACAAGAGGGTTTTCGTCCGAGAGGAAATAAAATGGGAAGAGTCTGAAGCAAATGAGGAAGAAAGTTGTTTTAAAAAATGAGCCGTTGCACTGTCGGACGGCCGAACGAAGTTGTGCGTCCGACAGTTGCGTCCGAACAGGCGCAATTCTGGAAAATGGCTGAAGAACATCATCGGACGTCCGTTCATCTTCTTTCGGACGTCCGAAGACTTTGAGAAATTTTAGGATGATTTTTCGATTATTCCTAATTTTGATCTTAGATGAATGAACTGATCTAATGGCAGAGCTTTGGTAAAAATATCAGCAAATTGATCTTTAGAACAAACATAATTTACACATATTTCACCTTTTTGAACAAGATCACGAATGAAGTGATGCTTTATATCTATGTGCTTTGTCCTAGAATGATGAATAGGATTTTTGGTCAAATTTATAGCACTAGTATTATCACAGAATACAGGCATGCAGTCATACAACAATCCAAAATCATTCAAAGTGTGCTTCATCCATAAAAGTTGAGCACAACATGCACTAGCGGCAATATATTCCGCTTCGGTTGTAGACAAAGATATTGCATTTTACTTTTTGCTAAACCAAGAGACTAAACAATTTCCAAGAAAATGACAAGTTCCACTAGTACTCTTTCTATCCACATGACAACCTCCAAAATCAGCATCCGAATAACCATATAGTGCAAACTCATTAGATCTAGCATACCAAAGACCATAGTCTAATGTACCTTTCAAATACCTAAAAATCCTTTTTACAGCATTCAAATGTGATTCTTTTGGACAAGATTGAAATCTAGCACACAAGCAAACAGCAAACATAATATCAGGTCTACTTGCGGTTAAATAGAGTAGGCTTCCGATCATACCTCTATAATGCTTTTCATCCACATGATTACCTTCTTCATCTTTGTCAAGCTTTGTAGAAGTGCACATTGGAGTTCCAACTTGCTTTGAGTCCTCCATGCCAAACCTTTTCAGCAATTCCTTGGTATATTTTGCTTGATTTATAAAAATTCCCTCAAGCGCTTGATGTATTTGAAGTCCAAGGAAGAAATTTAATTCTCCCATCATACTCATTTCAAATTCATTTTGCATAGTGGTGGAAAACTCCTTGCATAGATACTCATTAGTAGCACCAAAACTAATATCATCAACATATATTTGCACAATAAGAAGGTCATTCAACACTTGCTTAGTAAAAAGTGTGGTGTCCACAACACCCCTTTTGAAACCATTTTCAATCAAAAAACCACTTAGTCTTTCATACCAAGCTCTTGGAGCCTGTTTTAGACCATATAAAGCTTTAGATAGTTTAAACACATGACTTGGAAATTTTGTATTTTCAAAACCGGGGGATTGATCCACATATACTTCTTGATCAATAAAACCATTTAAAAAGGCACTTTTAACATCCATTTGAAACAATTTGAAGTCTTTAAAGCATGCAAAAGCAAGAAGCATTCTAATAGATTCTAATCTTGCTACGGGAGCAAATGTTTCATCAAAATCAATTCCTTCTTCTTGTGCATATCCTTTGGCAACTAATCTGGCTTTATTTCTTACAACAACACCTTTATCATCCAACTTATTTCTAAAAATCCACTTTGTACCAATGATAGGTTGATTTTGAGGTCTATTAACAAGTGTCCAAACTTCATTTCTCTCAAATTGATTAAGTTCTTCTTGCATTGCCAAAATCCAGTTTTCATCCTTTAAAGCATCATTGATATTTTTGGGTTCAAAGAGAGAAACTACAGCAAAATTGTCAATCAATTTTCTAGATGAGGAACGAGTGTTTACCTTCTCGGATGGATCACCAATTATAAGCTCTTTTGGATGATTTTGGCTGAATTTCCAAGCCTTGGGAAGATCTTTGAGTGGATCATCATTTTTGTCTTCATCATCTTCTTCTTGATCATTATGAACTTCATTTTCCATTTCAGTTGCTGCTGGTTTAGAGCTTCCTTCATTTCCAATTGATAGCTTTTCCATTCCTTCTCGAACACCTACATCATCATCCTCACACGAACTTTTGGAATTATCATCATTTGTTTCATCAAATGTTATATGTATAGCTTCTTCAATCACAAGAGTCCTTCTATTAAAAACTCTATATCCTCTTTTATTCTCACAATACCCCAAAAATATTCCTTCATCAGATTTTTTATCAAACTTACCAAGATGTTCCTTTAGATTCAAAATAAAGCATTTACAACCAAATACTTTGAAATAACCAACCGTAGGTTTCTTATCAAAAATCAGCTCATAAGGAGTTTTCTTTAAAATAGGTCTCAAAAGTATTCTATTCATCACATAACATGCAGTGTTTACCGCTTCAGCCCAAAGGTATTTAGGCAAACTACATTCACTTAACATAGTTCTAGCAGCCTCTTGTAGTGTCCTGTTTTTCCTTTCTACAACACCATTTTGTTGTGGAGTTCTTGCAATTGAAAACTCATGTGTAATGCCATTATGATCACAGAAATCTGGAAAACCACAATATTTGAATTCCGTTCCATTATCACTTCTAATCCTAACAATTTTTAAGCCAAGCAGATTTTGCACTTTAGCAAACAATGAAGTAAAATTCTTGAAGGCATCATCTTTATGAGCAAGAAATAGCACCCAAGTGTATCTAGAATAATCATCAACAATTACAAAACAATATCTTTTACCACCCAAGCTAGTAATTTAAGTGGGACCAAATAAATCAAGATGCAAGAGTTCCAAAGGTTTAGAAGTAGATACACACATCTTAGGTTTAAAGGAATTTTTTGTTTGCTTCCCAAATTGACATGCATCACATATTTTGTCCTTATCAAAACTGATTTTTGGCAAGCCTCTAACCAACTCCTTTTTCGAAATTTCCTTTAGTAAATCCATGTAAAAATGACAAAGTCTTCTATGCCACAACCAAGGATCTTCATTTGAAGCTTTAAGACATTTCAAGCTAGATGAATCAATTTTATCAAGAACCACAATATATATGTCGTTGAACCTCTTACCTTTGAACACAATATTATATTTGGAATCAAGCACAATGCATTCATGTTTTTTGAATAACACATTCAAGTCTTTATCACATAATTGACTAACACTAAGCAAGTTATAACTTAAGTTATCAACTAAGAGCACATTATGGACAAAAGTTTCACCATCCTTACCAACATCTCCTATACCAATTGTCTTAGCTTTCACATCATCACCGAATGTCACCTTTGCACTTGATTTTGATT
>NW_020864886.1:0-10697 GCF_003713205.1 Coffea eugenioides
AAATTTAAAAGCGGGACTGACCCGAACAAGGTTTAAAATCGTGGGACTGGTCCGAACAAAAAATTAAAATCATGGGACTGACCCGAACAAAATTTAAAATCATGGAACTGACCCGAATAAAATTTAAAATTGTGGGACTGACCCGAATAAAATTTAAATCATGGACTGACCCGAATAAAATTTAAAATCATGGGACTGACCCGAATAAAATTAAAATCATGGGACTGACCCGAATAAAATTTAAAATCATGGGACTGATCCGGATAAGTTTTAAAGTTTAAATCATGGACTGACCCGAACAAAATTTAAAATCATGGGACTGACCCGAAAAAAATTAAATCATGGGACTGACCCGAATAAAATTTAAATCATGGGACTGACCCGAACAAAATTAAATCATGGGACTGGCCCGAACAAAAAATGAGGTGCTCACTAGTGGGACTAACCCATGTTCAGTGGCAATAAAGATGAAATGCGCGCTAGTGGGACTGACCCATGTTTAGCGACAAAGAAAACAAAATGCACACTAGTGGGACTAACCCATGTTTAGTGGCAATGAAACATGAAATGCACGCTAGTGGGACTGACCCATGTTTAACGGCAACGAAAATGAAATGCACACTAGTGGGACTAACCCATGTTTAATGGCAGCAAAATGCACGCTAGTGGGACTGACTCATGTTTAGCGGCAATGAAAACAAAATGCACACTTGTGGAACTAACCCATGTTTAGTGGCAATGAAACATGAAATGCACGCTAGTGAGACTGACCCATGTTTAACGGCAATGAAAATGAAATGCACACTAGTGGGACTAACCCAACGGCTAGTGGCAGTGTAAAAGAATGCACACTAGTGGGACTGACCCATGTTTAGTGGCAATGTAAATGAAATGCACGCTAGTGGGACTGACCCCAACGGCTAGTGGCAGTGTAAAAGAAAGGCTCACTAGTGGGACTGACCCAACGGCTAGTGGCAGTGCAAATGGAAGGCTCACTAGTGGGACTGACCCAACGGCTAGTGGCAATGTAAATGAAGTGCTCACTAGTGGGACTGACCCAACGGCTAGTGGCAGTGTAAATGAAGTGCTCACTAGTGGGACTGACCCAACGGCTAGTGGCGGAATAAAAGAAATGCGTACTAGTGGGACTGACCCAACGGCTAGTGGCAGTATAAAAGAAATGTTGGTATGTATGAAGAAACTGTATAAGATTTGCTCGAAAAATTATCCAAAGATTTGTCCCAGTGTGATGAATTAGTCAGTGGGATTAAACCCGAGCCTACCTTAATTGGTGGTGCAAAATCCAAACCCAACATGATGTTTGTGAAGTTGGCGGCACAAAATCTAGACCCAACGTGATCTTTGTGATGTTGGCGGCACAAAATCCAGGCCTAACGGTATGTTGGCGGCATAAAATCCAGGCCCAACATGATGTTTGTGATGTTGGCGGCGCCAAGTCCAGGCCCAACATGATGTTTCAAAAAGATTTGTCGAGAAACAAGAAGTTAAACTTAATTTTTTCTCTCTTTTTCTCTTCTTTTTTTCTTTTTTCTTTTTTTTGATTTTTGACTTTTCCTGATTTTTCGAGAGAATCTTTTCAAAAATAATTTGCCCCAGTATAGGGCCATTTTCCTTTCTTTCTTCTCTTTCTTCGGCATCGGCCTTCCACATCACCAGATGCTCTTTCGTCGATTTCAACTATGAATACCTGCACAGGGGCTTATCAAAGTATGACATGCACTTGAATTTCAAAATATTGCAACTACTACTCACGGAAAGCAGCGTGTGATTGACTTGAAAGTCTTGCGTGACTCTTTTGACAAAATCCTCAAATGGACTATAAAAAATTTGCCAAAATGTGGGCTTAAAATTTTCGCGAAATCTTGCAAATTAAAATTTTTGCCCCAGTGTAGGCCCATTTGAATTTGCAAAAAATTGATTGGGATGCCTTTTCCATTTATTTGACAAAGAGAACTCGCACTTTCTAAAACTTTAGAAAGTAATCCATATATACAAACGTGAAGAAATTTGAAACGTTCAGGTTTTGAACTCTGCAGAAAATTTCATGATGAATCTCTCAGGAATACACCAAATTACAAGGAAGATTTCTCCTCACTTTTTAGCATCTGTGCTTAGAGTAGCGGTCACCACTTCTTGTTGGCTCATCTTTCAGGACCAGTTCAAGTGGGGCGTTATTTCTGATTTGGAAATGGGAGGTCAAGATTTGTCTTATTCTTGTGCCCAAATTGTATGTAATCCCTTCAATACCACATCTTAGTGAAAACAAATAGTTTGTCACCCCTATTTCTTAAGAAAATTGAGTCAACATATAAGATTTAAACTTATAACAAATGGGTAGAAATGATAGTTAAACCTGTGAAAACTGGTTAAACCCCCATGATCACAAATGATTGATGGATTTCTTACGAGCATAATCCTCACTTTGGATTGTCATGAAGGAATAAGTCAACGATGGACTTTATTAGCTTGTAATGTGGCTTGAAATGATAGTTAAAGGATAAGTCTTTCAAGGACATTGCACCGAAGATCGCATTTTTCCCAAAATTGCCCCTATTTTGAACTCAAAGATCTCAGAATTTGTTAGTATTCTTCTCATCATTCACCAGGGACTTCAGCGTTGAATTTTTCTGCATTTTCTTGCATTGCTTTTGCTTCCTTTTCTTTTCCTCGACCTGGTGGGTTTTCTCATGGTGAGTAGCGTCAACCCCATACCCAAGCAATTCAGAAATACAGTTAAAATTTTTCGACATCAGAAATTTTCTTGACAGGGCCATTGCAAAGAACAGAAGTCAGGACTTTCGACTTTTGTAATGGGGTCAGGTGGGGTGCTTAGAAAAGTTAAGGCTTGAAAGTGGATTTCAAAAGTGGTTTAAAGAATCCGAGATCGCATTGTTATGACAACCCTATTTTAGGGCTAAATCAAAATTTGTCCCAATTTATGCTCAATTGAGGCTTTTTCTCTTTCATTTTCTTTCTTCTTTTGATTTTTCGGCCTTCTGCCATTTTTGAACTTTCACAAAATTTGCCCCAGTTTATTTTTGAACTGAGGTTCTGTTTTCTCTTTTCCTTTTGATTTTGTTGCATTATCACTTTTCATTTCTTGAAACTTTTCCCTTTTCAACTCAAACTTGCCCTAGTGTGGGGTTTGCGATTCTCAGGGGTTGCCAAATGAAATAATTTATTCTGAAGGCTTAAAAGGGATAACTAGGGATAGAATGTTTGATTGGAAAAGAAGAGGGCCTGACTTTTATTCCGTTCCTTACAATAACTCTGAAAGGAAACTTTCATTAATGCGAAATTTCTTGCATGTATCTGAATTAACTGACTGAGGAAGACTCTCCATAAGTGGTTCGTCGGACAAAACTCTTACTTTTTCTTTTTTTGTCGAAATTGAAGCCCAGATAGTAATGGTAGAACCAAATCTTCCCAATTTAATTTTAGCATGTATGCTTTTCCTTCCCCTTTTCCCAAATTCTCCAATCTCCTCCCCCATTGTGGGGTGCGATCATAAGTGCCTTTGAAAAAGAACCACCTATTTTAGCTCAAATGAGGATGTAAGGGATAATCAGTATTTAGGTTGTACAAACGATGGCCAAAGCATCATTCTTACGCCTCACGACAACCAAAGTAAACGAATTGCTCGTTGAGAAACCATTCCCTTTTGAAATTTTCCAACGTAGGGTAGTGATCATTAAGGCTCTTATTTGAAACGAATTTATTCTTTCAATGGGTCAAATGGGGGAGCAAATGATAAAATCTGTATAGGTAGAGAAACGAATGCTTGAAGTGTCATTCCAAATTTTCAAAACAAACAAGAATAATGCACATTTTTGCTTTCACTTAGATGTGAATTGAATCGGTTAGATACAATGGATATTTTCAAGCAAAGATTGCCCCAATTTGGATTTTATCAATCAATGTGACTGATTTTTGGGGGTCCATAGAAGTGGGCAAAATAAGAATTGTACAGTGAAGGGAAAAAAAAGGTAATGCATTAGATTTTTCGAGACAGACCAATCAGTTTGAGTGACCTCTTTTAATCTCGAACACTCTTATTGTGTAACTCAGATCACCAATCTAGTGTGAATATTCAGGCAGGAGGTTGAAAAATCTCAATTTGAGCTTATTTCTTAAAATTCATCATGAAATCTCTTAATGAGCCCAATAAAGAATGAAATGTAGACAAGTATATACAAAACAAATAATTGTCTAAATAAAAGTTTCATTATTGCCAATGTTTGAGAAAATTTTAAAGCAATACATATGAGAAAAATTCTAAAGAACTCCTTTACACGTGTATACACACTTTTCTCTCTTAATATCCCCCTTTTCCTTTGAGCAGTGAAATCTCTTAAATGTTTTACACGAGCGCTTTCAGATGAATTTCCAAATTCACATTGTAGGGCCTGCCCAAGAACCAAGTAATACTTGTAATTTTCAAACTTTATCAGATAAAAATTGTTATCAGATATAGAAAGATATTTTCACCTTATTGAAACATTTTTATGAATGCAGGGGAAAGGGGAAAAAATAAAAGGAAAAATACCCCGAGTCAGTAAGCAAGAATAAAAGATCGGTATGCATGTCCTATGGGGGAGTCCTTTTATGCCAATGGTAGGCCTAGCATGAAAATGCAATCCTCTAGGGTAGGCACTATACCATACCTGAGGGGTCCGATCAACTTATAGACATTTGATTAAAAAGTAATTTGGAAATTTCGGACCAATTGAACAGCGGGAGATCTCCAACAAAATGAGGACAAATCCGAATGAATGATTGGTTTTGGTTGGTACAAGAATTCATGCAAATTAATTTAACTTTGACAAGCATGTTATTGAAGAAAATTGAAATTTCCTAACACAGATCAAAACCCTAATTCATGCAATGGGTGATTTTCTTAAAAACAACTAGGTTTCTTAATTTGAAATTTGACATTAGAACCCTAATTAGTCGACGGGGTTGGATGAAATTGATGATTTATTCAAAAATTGACCGGATCACCTTAAAAAGAGTAAAATGGTCAAATGCATGAATGAAATTTGATTATTTATTCAAAATTGAATGGATAACCCTAAAAATGAATTAAACTAATCAAATGAATTGAATGAAATCAAATGATCAAACCGATCGAGTGAAAGGATGATTTATTCAAAATCGACCGAATTGCCCTAAAACTAGGCAAACTGGTCAACTGGATCGGACGAAATTGATGATTTATTCAAAATCGATAAGATTGCCCTAAGAATGGGTAAACTAATCAAATGAATTGAATGAAATTAGTGATCTATTCAAAATCGACTAGATTGCCCTAAAAATGAGTAGACCAGTCAAATGAATTGAATGAAATTGGTGATTTATTCAAAATCGACTTGATTGCCCCAAAAATGATAAAATGGGTTGGATGAAATTAATGAATAAAATGGTCCAATGGATTGAATGGAATTGACGGCTTAATGATAGTTTCAAAAATTTATTGTGATGCATTAGTCTATGAGCCTTCTAATATCAAATTTTGGCCTCAATTTATTTATCGTCTCAATAGTGAGGAAATATTAGTGAATTTCTTCAAATTAATGTCCTTTAAGCAAGGGATTTTACCAACTATGTTAAAAATGGCCAAAGAATGATTGTTAGATGCTCATATTCTAATGTACCAAAGATCGTCCCAGGGTCATGGATAGGATCGGTCCCTACCTTACCTTGTGCCCTACCCCTCTGGATGGTACAAAAATATAAACGTGCAAGCCTCCTTGGATTAAATATCCGAGACACAGGGCGGTTTATTCCTAACGTGGGATCCCCTAAATGGCATTCCCTTTCTAAGGTTTATGCATGATGCCATTTTATTAAAGCAGTAAAATATACAATTTGAAATAAAACATAACCTAAGGGACCCTTTATTTGCCAGGGTAAGCCTAAAATGATATGGCATTATTAATTTATGAACGAAATATATCGAAATTTCTTAAACGTGCAATAGCCTATCTACAAGGGTAGGTTCTAAAAGAAGGTCATGTCAGACCTCTTATTTGCTAGGGTTTAGGAATGCAATGGAGATACAAAACCAAGAAAAGTTAGTTCAGCCAGACAAATACACATAACACATTGTAGCAACGAGATAAAGCAATCAATACAAAGAAATAAAGCAATAAAAGGGAAAAAAGGGGTTGGATCCCTCCCCTCGTGAATAGTGTCCCTAATAAGGCAAGGCAGACTCTACCCTAGGCAAACTATCATGGATGCATGAGGTATTGGCTCACTAATGCATCTAGACTCGATAGGTTTTAGGTCCCCGAGCCTTCAGACTTGGAAACCAAAGGTCATCAATCCCAAGGTTCTTCGTCGGTGGCTCGAGCGATTCCCCAGACATTGCTACGCACACGTCGTGTCACGGCCACATGTCTGAGTGAATCTATCAAAAATCCTCAACCTTCGACTAAAAGCTAAAGGCTATCAACCCAAAGCTTAAAGCGGAAGATTGAGTGACCCCTCGGATCGTGCTACGCACACGTCGTGTCGCGATCACACGTCCAAGTGAGTCGCCTAAAATCCTAATAGGGTCGAGTGGCATGACAAGCCACTAAAAGAAAAATAAATGAGGGGTGAAAAATTAAAGCGTATGCACGTATGCTAGTGCTCGTTTGGAGGGGAGGGATCAAGAACCAACGCGAGGCTCTAGGGTAATACCCCCCACCCAAATGCAATGCAAAGCGCGGAATCACATACATAAATCATCCATCCATCAAATCAATTGTACGCAAATGTGTGAGAGAGTGAGTTGATACGCGCGAAACGCAAAATCCTAAAAAAAAAGGAAAAATGAAACCCTAAACATCCAAATGCGATATATGAAAAGGTTAAAAGAAGAAAAAGATTGACTAAATCAAATTTTCTCGGACTCTCTACGTCCCCAGTGGAGTCGCCAGCTGTCGCGCCCCATTTTTTATAAAAATAAACGAATAAATAAATGGTTTAAAAGTGAATTTTTGATTTGGAAAATGATTTTTGATTTACAAAAAAAGTGGGTCTAAATGGGACTTGAAAATGCGACGATTTGACCCAAAATATAGTTTAAAAAGGGTTTTTGAAATAAAAATCGGAGTCGCCACTTGGTATAGAGTTAAGGTGTACCAAGTCACCTAAAATGAATTTTTTAAAGGAAAAAGATAGAAAGAAACCCCTTTTAAACGACTCCTAGTCTACGTAAACCAACGAAAAAGGTTCGGGAGTCACATTTGACGAAGGGGAAGGCAAGGATGAAATCCAAGGCACCCCTTCGACCTAGTAAAGGCTAGTTGCGTGATTTAGTCAAAGATTTTCTTGTTTTAACCAAAGAATTTATCACATTTGGATGTACTATATGAATGCAAACCTAGACCTAGGGGGACATCGGGGGGCAAAATTTCTCTTCAAAAGCTTGAGTGGTGCCAATCACATTAATTGTGATGCCCAATAATGACTCTTTGGAGAGGTCACGAATAATGCAAAAATATGAGACTCTAAGAAAAGGAAAAGAATAAAATAATTATAGAAATATACATGTCTTAAAGGAATGCATCATGTCGGGTGCGGGGGACTAATGTTTGCGACTCAATTTTCCCTTTAATAGAGGGAATACGAGCGTGCTAAGGTTAGAAAGCCAAACTCGTCAGTATCCCATATCCAAGGGGTTATTCCCTAATCTAATCAAGCAAATGAACTAACCTAGTTCTAATGCCTATATGAAATGCAAGACTAATGTCATGTTTCATACAAAAGGAGCATGTAATATACATATAAGGAAAAATATGGGGAAAAGAGGTATACATATATAAGGAAAATGTCACGCAATATGGTGAAAGAGGCTCTAAAAAGTTAAGATATGCATGAAATGAGATGAAAGCATGCGAATGTACTAGCGAGGGACGGTCCTATTGGATCTAGCATTGGACTAGTCCTTCACTAGCGCTCTCTCACAAGCATTGGACTTGTAAGAGCTTGAGGGGAAGACCATGACTAGCGTTGGACTAGCCACGGTTTCGTGCATTTTGCATCCATCATACATACATAAATAAATGTGCATAATTAAAGCGAGTAGGCATTTGAGCACGTAATTCACATAACACATAACACATAAGCATGCATATCTAGATGTCAAACCCTAAGAAAGCAATTAAACACATAGCACATACGCATGCAAATCACACAAAGAAAAACAAAGAACCCCTAACTATTACATCAGGAGGGGGAAGCCTACTACAATCTAAAAGGGGAAACGGAATAAAATAAATAATAACCTAGCTATTACAACTTTGGCATTCAAGTGCCTTTCAAATGATCAACATCGAACTAAAATAAAATAAACATACTAAATTAAAACGAATAAAGCGAATAAATAAAATAAATAAAATGAAAGCATCCAAATGGCATGCAATTGAGCACATAAAGTCACATAAGGCACATAGGGTCAAAATAAAGTCAAGAATAAGGGATAGAGTGTACCTCCCTTGAGTTAGGGTTCTAATGGAGTGAAATTACTTATTTACCCTCCAAAAATGAAAGAAAAGGTCAAGGCATCACTTTAATTAACAAATAATCGCAAAATGGAATAAGCATAAATTAAATGAGTCAAAGACACTTGAAAGAAAACAGATAACGCATGTTTAAGAAATTAAAACAAAGTAGAGACTTGATTGCAAAAAATTAAAGAAATTTAAGGTATTAAATTGATCAATTTTTCAATCATTTGAGCCATAGTGAAACAAAGGAAGACTTGGGGGCCAAAGTGTAATTTTAGAAAGTTATTTCATGCAATCTTCATGCAAAGACGTGAGAAACATTCTGCAGCAAAGTTTCACAAATTTATGAAGCTTTCGGCAAAAGACTTCAAACCAAATCCATCAAAACATTACCCAATACTCATTGTTTATCAACCCAAATCCACGTGATTCCACAAATTATCAACTTTAAGCAATAATTATCTATCATTAGCAAGAAAACAAGGAAAGAAACAGCAGAAATTCTTAACTTTTGCTCAAAACATCAAACCAGAACATTCAATAAAACATGCTAAAAAACCCGGACCACAAAGCAACCAAAATACTAGACATCTGTACAAGGATTTTCAAGGCAACATCATACAATCCATGAAGATGCTTGCTGCAATTCAAACCTGCTGCCATTTCACTTTCGCACCCAAACTTCAGATTGAAACACACGCTTCAATTGAACTTTCTCGACTGAACATCTAAGCTTTAGTCTAGACAGTAAAATTGCTGGGAATTAACATCTAAACATGCAAAAGAAACCCCAGAATAGGATCACCAAGCTTTATAGCTTTCTCCCTTCTGATTTCCTTTCATCGCAACATTTCTGGTTACTGGGTTTCTGCCATTTCCAAAGCTGAACAATCCAGTAACCATTTGTGCGAATGAACTCTAAAACAGCCAACCATTTGCCAATTTATCACCATACAAGGTAAAGCAAACAGATCAAAACCCATTCGAAACCCCCCAGCAAAATTGTCCATTCCCAGAAGATCCAAGCATGCTACTAGCCGCGGAAATGCAGGAAAGAAAGAAAAGAACTTGCGACAAATTCATGCACGATACAACAGTCAAACAACAAGCAGATTTCAAACTTTAGATAGACCAAAAGCTTCAGCAACCCCAAAAAAAAGAACTCTGTTAACATTGTTGCAATCAGCCAAGGTTATGCAATTCATGTCGAGAGAGCTATTGACAAGATAACTAGGAAGGAAAAAAAATGAAGCTTTTGATTCATAATTGCAAGATTATCATCATTACCCTCTCATTTCCTCCGTCAAAACCCATCAGAGACTAACGAAAATGCATCAGGTGATTGAAAAGACCAGCACTTAACTAATGTTCATGAAGATCTGAACGATAAAGTCACAACCATGACCATAAAACATTGACAGCAGCAAATAATACAAGATTCATGTCTTGTGGATTTGAACTCTCATGGAAAAATGGTGTTAAGACTATCAAAAAGGAGAATCCGTGGTTACCTTAGAGGAGTAATATGAATGTATAATGCCCCAGGAAGTTGCTCTGATTCAAGAAAGGAAGACGCAGGCTTCGTCGCCGACGCTCTAAGGTTGATGAAGACGCCAGTTTGTGGCCAGATTTGACGAGCTTCCCGTGGTGTTTTCCTCCAGATGTCTGAACCGAAACTACTCCTTTTACTTTGTAGATTGAGCAGAAATCAAGATCTTCTTGAAAGAAGCTAAGCCGGCAGAGAAAAACCCCTTGAAATGAAGCCCGGAAATCAGCTTTGTCCCAGAAATTGCAGCCAGCAATTCTTTTTCGTCGATTTTCTTCTCCTTCGTTTGTTCCCCAGACCAAACCCTAGTTTTCTCTTTCGCCCCTCTATCCACTGAAGCCCTCTCTGCCTTTTCTTTCCCCTCCGACGAAGCTTTCTTCCCGGGCTCCCTTTTCTTTTTTCCAGCCGCCAACTTCTCGTTCCTTTTCCTCAACCTAGCCGTCCTTCCCGTAACTCTCCTTTCATCCGTCCCACTCTCCCTTCCTCTCCTTGCTCTGTTTTTCCTTCTCCTGTTTTCACTCTTCACCAGCCGTCAACTTGGATTCTACCTCTGACCGCCCTTGTTTTTCTTTCTTTTCGGTCCTTAGCCGTCACTCATTCCCTTCACTCTTTACCCAGCCGCCACCTTCTCT
>NW_020864886.1:18456-93164 GCF_003713205.1 Coffea eugenioides
GTCAAAATCCATCAAAACGCTACTTATTTTCATAGTAAATATTGAAGTTAAAAGTTCCAAGTTTCAAATGTAAAACTAGTGAAGTTCCTCAAGAATTACTCTAGTTAAAACGCTTTATTTATGGTTCATTTTTATGAAAATCAAGGGCATAAAACTAGGAGATGAAATCCATTTCCCCAAGTATGAAATGAGGTGCAAACAATCAAGAAAGCTAGGCTTGAAACCTAGAAAATATTCCCAAGCCACTTTTTAAGCTTTTGCCTTTTATAAGGAAAATTCAGTTTTTGGCAACATTCTTTGAAAAATCATAACTTGAGTTTCATAAGTCTAAATTTTGTAAATCTTATACCATTGGAAAATAGATTCAATGAAATAAAACTCTCCAGAAGACACTTTTACCAGATTCAAATCAGAAATTAGTCAAATTTTAGCTCCAAATCACTGCTTCAGTAAGAATAGGGCAAAATAGTCTTGAATTTTAGGGAACTTTGAAAATTTGTCAAAATTCATAGGAATTGAACTAGCCCTTGAAATTTATATCACTGAAAGAACTTCAAGTTTAGTTTCAAATGCAACAAACGAAACTCAATTTGGATTTTTCTACACTAAGATATAACAGTTTTTCTAAAGCTGGTTTTTGAAACCTGATTCAAGAAATTCCAGCTTTGGAACACCCGACACAGTTTCTAAATCAGGTCATAACTAAGTCTACACAAGTCAAAAATTAGTGTGGTTTATGGCGTTGAAAACTAGATTCAAAATGCTAAACATCACTAGAAGAAACTGTCTTCAAACTCATTTCTTAAGAGGAGTGAAAATGAGCTACAAACTGCATCTGTGCTTGTTTCTAGGTTAAAACAGTGAGTGAAAACAACAAATTTTACCGGTTCACTGCAACTCATAGAAAATGAACTATTAGGTGCATTTTACACCGTTAGAAAGCCCTCGGAGTCTAGTTTCACATGCCACAAACAGCACTTGATTTTGACTCATGTATGAAAAAGTATGGGCTATTGAGTGCGCACTGGTCGGCTGCACTGATAAGAAATTTCCAAGTTTGATTTCCTCCCTTTAACTTATCTTTAACTCATTCAAATGAAGTGCTTTTTGGAAGATAATTTTCACACACATAACCCAACATGTAGCAAGCATTTTTGCATCAATATAACCACAAATTTTGAAATTAAAACAAGGGAAATAAACTAGCAAAAATCGGACAGCCTTGTTTCTTTTTCTCTTCAAATTTTTCCCTCTAACTCTCAAACCAAAACCAAGCTAGAGATCACTAAAACAACAACCAAACAAACAAGAAATCTTCAAAGCTACTACCTAAGAATCTTCCTCAAGACATCTACCTAAATTCAAGGTTCATGGAACCCATCAACAAATCCAAGCTTATCTAGCTAAAAACTAACTAAAACTAACTAAAAGATGAAAGAAAGCTTGAAGCTTTGAAGGGTTTACCTTCTTCCCAGAGTAGTGAGCAAAGCTTCAAGAAATCAATCTCCAAACCACCAAGAATCTCTCCTTCTCCAAGTCTCATACTAAGCTTGAGGATGATCCAAGAGTATGAGCTAGGTTGGAGTAAGTTTTAGTGAGCAAAATGAAGAAGAAAAATTGAAACTTTCTTGGCTAAATGGAGGAGGAAGTGGCCGGCCAAGGGAGGGAGAAGAGAGAGGGTTTTTGTCTGGTTTTTGTGAAGTGATTTGGATAAAAGAAAGATGGGACATAAAGCTACTTTTGGTGCAAAAGTCAACAATTGAATGGTGCCCATTAGTGCTCCTAATTGAGCTTAATTCAACTCACTCATCTCTAATCCCTCAATTAACTTTTCTTAGTCTACTGTCGCGCCCCACTTTTTGAGTGTGTGAAAGTAGTGTGTGATATGTGAACGTGTGTGAAAATGAAAATAAAAGGCCGTGGGACTTGAAAATGCGACGATTTGGCCAAACAAAGTTCAAAAAGGGTTTTTGAATGGAAAATGGAGTCGCCACTTGGTATAGAGTTAGGGTGTACCAAGTCACCCAAAAAGTGATTTTTGAAAAGAAAAGTAAACAAACCCTTTTTAAAGAATTTTTAGGTCTACGTAACCAAAGAAAGGGATCGAGGGTCACATTTGATAAGGGAGAAGGCAAAGGCAAAGCCTAAGGCACTCCCTTACCCTAGCCAAAGCTAGTTGCGTGACTTAGCCCTTCTTTTCCTAATTTTTCTACCCAAAGTATGCGTTGCGTGTTGGATGTGACTAATGGATATGACAAAAATGCAATCCTAAATCTAAAATGTCTCTTATGAGGCTTTTTGGTCCCAATCACATGGGTTGCGATGGCCAACAGGGAAAGCCCTCATAGAGGTCATGAATAATGCAAATGAAGACTCAAGTATGAGTGTAAGTGTGCAAAGGTAAGAAAAGTGCATGTGTGCCAATTGAGAAAAGTGCATGTGTGCAAATTGAGAAAATAAAGGTGTTTGTGTGCAAATGGATGAAAATATGGTATAATAGTAGTCAATGCATATAAGTGCAATTGGGTGCAATTTGTGAGGTAGAAAATAAATAAGTGATAGGGAAAGAAGAAAAATGTGCAAACATGGCATATAGATTGAGAAAAATATAAGTAGTGAGAAAATGTGGATGAAAGAGTGAGGAAGTGATATGATAAGAATGAGAGTGCATGAACCTAGAGGTATGCATCAAGTCGGGTACGGGAATGACTCCTAATTTCACGACTTTAATTTTCCCTTTAATTAGAAGGAAGAACTAGCGTGCTAAGGCTATTTTGTAGCCACACTCGCTCGTTTCCCTTATCGAAAGGGGACTCTCAAGCAAATGTACCCTATAAACTAGCATGAGAATGCAAAAGCCTAAAATGAAGGGGAAAGGATTGGAGGAGCATGCCAAATGCTAGAAAACTAAGAAAAATACATGAAATGTAGTGAAACATGCAAGTATGAACTAGCGAGGGAAATCCCTAAGGGTCTAGCGTTGGACTAGCCCATATCTATGAATTCCTACTAGCGTTGGACTAGTGGAAAACGGGACAATGAGCCACAACTAGCGTTGGACTAGTGTGGTGACGTACATTCATCCATCACATTCATCTATGACTATAGAAAGCAAGTAGACATGCCAATCACCTATAAACACGTAGCACATAACACTTAGCATGCTCGACTAAATGCAAGAGCCTAATAAAGCAAATTAGCACGTAGCAACAAAAGCAAGCAATCAATCTAATGAACCTATTACATTTGCTAACTAAAACAAAAGGGAAAGGGGAAAAATGGACAAAAATGCTCTCCAAGCCCTATCTATTACAAGCCAAGAGGTGTACACATACCCCATAAAGGATAACTTAAATAAAAAGCAAAAGTAAAATGAAATAAATGAAAGGAATTAAGGAAAAACAAGGAAAACAAAGTAAACATGCAATTCTCACTTAGCACGTTGGATCACATAGGAGAGAGACAAAAAAGATAAAAGAAGTTATACCTCCCTTGGAATGGTGTCCAAATGAAAGAAAAATGGCTTCAAAACAATAAAAAGGTCAAGGTACCACTTTAATTATCAAATAATCACAAGAAATGGAGATAAACACCAAATTGAATCAAACAAATCACTCAACTGAAAGTAAATGACCCCTATTCAACAAATTTAAACAAATGAGGACCCAATTGAAAGAATTAAAGAAGCTCGAGGGGTCAAATCATTACCATTACAAATATTAAGGGTCTAAAATAAAGCTAAGGGCTTAAGATGAAGCCTACCAAAACCAAATGCTAAACTTCACAAAAATGAATCAAAACTCACTTGTTCCATTTGCTAAAATTAAATAACAAAAAGAATTACCTAAATCTTGTGTAAAAATCCAAATCAAAAATTATAAATCTATAAAAAATTATTAGACTTCAAATTTCTTCCTAAAACTCACATATAATCTGTCCAAAAAGCATATTAAGGCATACCAAAGAAAAATATCATGTTAAAGGGACATAAATGATTCACTTTTCCAATTTTTAGGCCATGGTAGCATTAAACAAAAATCCAGGGGTCAAATGGCAAATTTTTGAAAAGCATTTCATGCAAAGCTACGAAAAGCCTTCTTCTTCAGCAACAATGCTTCTGCAATTCGGAGTTCTCCAATGTGGTTCTCAAACACAGTCTCAAATGGACAACTAACATCTCAACCAAACCCAAATTGATCCAAAGCAACAAGGTCATCAAATATTCTTCACTCTTCAACATAAAGTTCTTAGACTTAAACACAAAAATTCAGAAAGAAAGAACATGCAAAACTGGAAATAAACTTTCTACAACTGTATCATCACCATCCGAAAATCTATTCACTCACAAGACTTTGTTTCCAAGTTTCGGTTCAAGCATATAAGGTTGTACAACCTTCAAACAAGATTACCCAGCATCAGCTTGGCTCTCCAACTCACGGATAAAGAAGCAAACTTTTGAACAAAATAAAATGGGAAGAAAGGAATGGGAAACAACAAGGACAGCAGCCATGCGCAATTTAAAGGAAAATCAGCTCTAGTTAAGTTATTCACATATCTTGCTTTCCTTTTACAACAAAACAAAGTTTCATTCGTTTAGAATGCAACCTTGCTCAACCTAGGGAAGACGCAGCCTATATAGGCAAGATAACAATCCCAGCAAATAAACAAGAACCAAATACTCATTAGACTCCATAAAACCATGATGAACCCATGGTTAAACATGCAACAAAGGAGATCTAAGGTAGAGAGGGGTCAAGAACATGGCTTTCCAAAAATTTTCATATAGCCGAGCCACCAGTCGAAGGTTTGTTGCAACTTTGTTGGGTTTTCCTTAGGCATAGCAGGTCGTCAAAATAGAATGAATTTCTGTATGAATCACCATTGCCATACCACAAAACATAGAGGAATCGTAATATCATTCAAGACAGGCCCATGTAGACACCCTTCATTTTCACAGCAAAATACTAAAACATCAATCAGGTCCCTCGCTCTTAGGAAAAGCAAGCAGATTCTAGGTAAAACCCATCAGCAAAGAACCATCAGATAGCATGGAAGCAAATAAACAGCAAAAAGGAAGCAACTTTAGACTGTAAAACGCAAGTAAAACGCAAAGAAACAGCAAAAAGAGAGATAGGAAATTTTACCAAAAACAAGGGGATAGATTAACCGCAGATAACTTGCTACCAAACCCGTGCTTTTCCAGCAATGGTTGAAGACGATGACGGTGGCGGTGGGTTCCTCCTCTGCTCCGTAGTTGCTACTGGTTCCAGTTACCCTCTCGTTCACAGCTTTTTCTTTTCTTTTGTCGGGTTTCTCTTCTCTCAAAACTCTCTCAGCTCAATTTCTTTTCACTCTATATCTCACTCTCCCGTTGCTTTTTCTCTGTTTGGTTTTTCTTTTTGCTCACCAGATTTCTCCTTTCCAAACTCTCAGCCCGTAACCCCCAGCCGTCATTTCTCCCCGTATGCTGTCCTCTCTCTCGGCCTTTCCCTTCCAATTTTCCAGCCGTCCGTCCCCCCCCTTTCTGGTCTCTCCCTCTCTCGGTTTTTCCCCTGCGTAGCCGTCAATCGATGCCCTCCTTCTTGAACCCTTGTCCTCTTCTTTTATATCCCATCCAAACCCCTTAACCCTTATCTCAATGACTCTAAAACAACCTCAGCTCCTCCCCTTATTGTTAGCCGTAGGATTTGCCAGAAAATGGTATAAGTTTTCACGCTGCTGCATGCGATTTTTTTTTTTTTTTTAACATCTAAACAACCTGAAACCCGCGCGCGGGTTTTCTCCTTTTTTTTCTTTTTTCTTTCTTTCTTTTTTTTTTAATTAATTTTAACAAAATTGATAATAAAAAATAAGTAAAAAAAAACAACAATTTAAGTAAATCATTTAACAACAATTTAAATCATTTTTCATTTTCATCATTTTTCTCTTTTTTTCAAGAAAACATTGAATTTAAAAAAACAACTAAATCATATTTTTTGAATGCTTTTCCTTTTTTCTTTTTCTTTTTTTCTTTTTTTTTTCGAGAAATTCTATGCTAAAAACTTACAAATAAAAATAATAAAATAAAAACTAAAAAAAATGAAAAACTAAAAAGTGAATAAAACTAACACGACAAATAAAAACTACATAGTAAATGAAATTACATAAAATTTTGGTGTCTACAGTTTCCCCCTCTTTGTCTGAGTTTTGAAAAAACTCGAGACAAAGAAGTAGACACCAAATACTCACCTGTGTTATTTGGCCGTAAAATGATTCCAAGTAACAGGAATTTAAAACGGGACTGACCCGAACAGGAATTTAAACGGGACTGACCCGAAAAGGAATTTTAAAACGGGACTGACCCGAACAGGAATTTAAAAACGGGATTGGTCCGAACAAGAATTTAAAACGGGACTGACCCGAACAAGAAATTTAAAACGGGACTGACCCGAACAGGAATTTAAATGGGATAGACCCACGGGATAGATCCGGACAGAAATGTAAATGGGATAGACCCACGGGATAGATCTGGACTGAAATGTAAATGGGATAGACCCACGGGATAGACCCGGATAGACCCGGACTGAAATGTAAATGGGATAGACCCACGGGATAAACCCGGACTGAAATGTAAATGGTCTAAAATGGGATAGACCCACGGGATAGACCCGAATAGAAATGTAAATGGTCTAAAATGGAATAGACCCACGGGATAGACCCGAACAGAAATGTAAATGGGATAGACCCAGATAGAAATGTAAATGGGATAGACCCAAACAATGAGTTGAGTTTTTGCCTGAGAACAGCTAAAAGTTTTGTATCGAGGAAAAATTTGGTCCTTGTTGCCAAAATGGTAGCTGACTTTGTTTTGACGTATTGTTTTTTCTGACTGCACTTGCCAATAGTATTGTTGATTCGTCTTTTGTCCACTGGGGAGTTTTTCCGACACTAATTTGGGCGAGAAAAGATGGTGGTTGTTTCCATTTGTAGATGTAGCATTCCTGCGAGAAAAAGAGGAAATAACGAACTTGCCACCATCATTGGATCCAGTTTCCCTTGAGAATCGTGCAAACATGAGTCTTTTGATGCTTTTGCCTTTACTCTGCGGTGTCTGGCTTGGTTGAATTTGCGAAAACCTTTTGACTCCTGAGACTGATGAAGTACGCATTCGCCACATCCACAAATCTGTGTAGCACCTATTTTAATAGATGATCGAATCCAACGTATTTCACAAACCTTAGAGTTTATCATCCATTCGAATCCAATGGTGAAAGAATGAGTGATGTATGAAAATATAAAAATCAATTATATATACAACATGATTTGCTATGTCAGGCAAGAATGAGTATGCAAAAGAAGACACACAACCACAAGCAGTCGAACGCAAGTAATCGAAAAAAAATCAAGAGGTTTATGAACATACATTTTGCGAAAGGATATTTGTAAAGAACAATACAAATTTGGCCAACGAATATCATATTCAAGACTTTGGATATATCCGCTTCGGAATTCGATACTGGCAGAAGTATCACAAAAATGAGGAAAAATCCAAATGAACCAGTTCCCCAGCTGTTCCGTCTCGTGCTCGTCTGTTGAGAAAAACTGCCTTGGCGCCCTCTCGGATTTTCACCAAAGTTGCCCCCACCCTCCTTTTTTGTTTTTGTTTTGTCTTTTCTTTCTTTCTTTCTTTTCCTTTCTTTTCTTCTTTTTTCTTTCTTTTTCCTTTTTTTTTCGAGGCGCCCTTTCGGGTTTTCACCTAAAGAACAACGAAATATCTCGACCATGATCGACTCAGAAATGTGAGTTAAAAATTTCGGGCATCAGTAAAATGCACTTTCCTTATAAGATTAGGCGAAGGCATTATGGACATCATTTGCCAATTGATTAACAAATTTCAAGTAGAAATGCAGCAAGTGACGAAAGCCAGGACTTTGGGCTCTTGTAATGAGGTCAGGTGGGGTGTTTTCAAGAAAAGTTGAGGCTTGAAAGCAAATTTCGATGCGAGGTGTGAAATAACTTGAGATTGCATTATTTTGAAATTGTCTCCAATTTTGAACGAAACTGAGAAAAAATTTGCCCCAGTTTGATCGGATTTTCTCTTTTTGCATTGCATTTTCCTCACTTTTGCATTGATTGGACTTAGTTTTTCTTTAAAAACTACATTTGCCCCAGTGTGGGGTTCTCCTTCTTTCCTCTCTCCCTCTTTTATCTTTCTTTAAAAAATAAATTTACCCCAGTGTGGGTTTTCTTTCCTCTTCGATCATCTTTCTTTCGAAATAAATTTGCCCCAGTGTGGGGTTTGCAATTCTCAGGGGTTATCAAACGAAAATTTGTCAATTCTGATGGCTCAAAGGGGACAAGTAGGGATAGAATGTTTTAAGTGTAAAAGAAGATGGCCTGACTTGCATTTCGCCATTTGCATGAATTTCTAAAGAAAATTTGCATGATCAAATGAAAAACTTCTTACACATATTCGAGTTGATGGGTTGAGGGAATGTTCGCCTATCTATTTCTGCCAAAAATAAGTGTTCCGCCAATGAACGACCCTTTCTGATTTGGAGCATATTTGCCTCTACCTTTGTCCTGTATTGGCAAAATTCGCTTGAGTGCTTTGTCGCCTTCCTCAAAATGTATGCTGATGAAACTTCTTGTTGTAGGCCCAGGCCATGCCTTTTTGTAACTTTTCATGACAAACGGCATTTTTGGGGTTGAACTCCCATTAGAGTGTGCAAAGATAGAATTTTTGCTGCTGCAAACGAGACTGCATCCAACCATCTGTGTACTTTGACACATGGTCAAACCATTAATCATCTCCTTTCCTGCCTTCGTCCAAACGAATGCTGACTTATGTCTTCTTGACCTCATTCTCAGTGCCAAAGTGAACAATTGCTGTGGCTTCTTGGTTTGGTTCGAATTTCTCCTCATATTGTCCAAGATTTTTGAAAAGAATCAAATATTTTCTTATTATCACTCTCGCTTGGAAATTTGGGTTCCAAAATTCTCAAGTCGTGAGTGAGATAGATATTGCCATTATTAAATTCCAGAATGGGTATATCCAAAGGCTCAAATAGCTTTATTTTTGGCCATCTGAAAGAATTAAGGAATTTGGGATAACAAACAAGTATACAACAAACAAATGAACAAGCAATATGACCGAAATATAAACAAACGAATAAACACAATAACATGACAAGAATGACTTGTGCCTTTTCATAAAACCTTTGATTGAAAGCGGAAATAAAAGGAAAGCAAGTGAAAATGAAATGAAAACATGTGCAAACTTTTAGTCAAAAATAAAGATGCTTTCATTAGCTATTTATAGATGCAAAAGCATTTTCAATGAGTTCGCATGGATGACAAACCCCTTTAAGTTTACGAAACTCCTTCTGAATGGCAGAAACTCGGCTGTTCAATTGAAAATTGACCCTTCAGGAATGTCGGGAAATTCTGCATCATTTCCAAACACCTCAGCCTCACTTGACGAGTTTCTAACAGGCTCCTTAAATTCCATATTGTCCATAATAACCCCAATGGTGTTATCGTACTCTGGCAGGGGGTTCTTATCCACATTTGGCGTTTGTGCCTCTTTTCTTCTAATTACAATCTCTCCAGCTTCAATCATGTCTTGAATTTTATGCTTGAGTGCTTTACACTCAGCAATCGGATGGCCGGGTGCCCCTGAATGATAAGCACAGACAGCTTGTGGGTTATACCCAACGGGTATGCCATACGGATAGGTTGGAGGGGGAATGATACCTATTTTCCCAGCAGCCTTCAATTGGTCATATAATTGATCCAAAGGCCTGTCGAGATTGGTGAATGTGCGGTTACGTCCCGGGTTGTTGGCTTTAGGGGGCTGAGGGTAGTTGTAAACGGTTGGTGGAGGCATTCCTGGATTGAATGGAGGCCGATGACGATTTTGGCGAGGATTTGGTTGAGAAATTTGAAAATGGGCTAAAGGTGGATTAGGATAGCTTGGGCGAGGTCGAGGATGAGTGATATTGGCGTGATAAACAGGATGAGGGTTGGAATAATAAAGGTAAGGGTTTGAGTAGGTGGGGTATTGTCGAGGTTTAGGTCTTGGGATAGGATTTTGATCCCATATGGAAGCAGTTTCCCCCTCTTTCTTTTTAAGTTGCGGATTCTTCCCACTATTCCCCTGTCCTTGCAAGGCATCCAACTGGGACTTGAAGGCAGAGACGTTAACAATCTTTCCAGCTTTCACGAAGTCATCGTACTCCTCAAGTTTATTGAAAATGACAGCGAACGAGCATCCAGTCATGCGGAAAATTTCTTCAAAATACGGCGGATCATGTGCTTTAATGAAAATGCGTATGATTTCGTCCTCAGTCATCGGTGGCTCGACTTTTGCAGCTATTTTCCTCCACCTCTTGGCATAAGTCTTGTGATCCTCGGAGGGTTTTCTTTTTACTCCTTCCAACGTGGTTCGTGTCGGAGCCAGCTCGCAGTTATACTCGTATTGCCTTACAAAAGCATTGGACAAGTCAATCCAGGTTTTTACTTCTTCGGGCTTCAAATTTGAGTACCAGTCGAGTGCATCCCCCTCCAAACTTTCTGGGAACAACCTTAAAGGTAGATTCTCGTCATCTATGGGCCTTCCCAATTTGTTAGCAAACAGACGGAGGTGCGTTTTGGGATTGCCAGTTCCATCGTACTTGTTAAACTAAGGGGTTTTGAACCCCTCAGGCAATTGCACATTTGGAAAGAGGCAAAGCTCATCGTAATCCAGGACTCCTTGCTTGTTCAACCCCTGACTCTTTCTCATAAACTCATCAAAACGGTCATGGTGGTCCAAGTATACCTCCGGATCCACAAGCTTTTTATCAGACTACCGCAGAGCCTGTTGTACCAGACCATACTGTTCAAACCAAGCCAGAAATGAGGGAATCTTCCGCTCCCGTTGATATAAAGCTGCTCAAACGCTTGAGGCTGAAACCCTTGCCCATAGGGAGGATAGAACGGAGGATTTTGAGTATAAGTATACTGCGGGTTGAAAACTCCCTCAAAAGTGGTTTGAATTGGAGGAATGACAAATGGTTCGGATTCCGGTTGTTTGACGGGCGGAGGCTCGGGTTGCACTCCGCTACTAATGAGCTCGTCGATCAACTTCTTTTGGGCGGCCACCTCAGACGCCATTTCCCCAAATTTGGTGAGTAATTCAGTCAACTGAACCCCGGGACTTGTGGCTTCCGGTTGGGTAGTTTCAGCGGTCTTATCAGACGATTCTGGATGAGTACTCCTGTCTACACGATTCCTTTGGGCTTTACTTCGGGACCGCGTAATGATGGGGCTTTTCCGAGAAGCTATTTTGAAATTTTACCTGAGGATGCAAAAGACATCTTTAGATAAACCAATCGCTAGCTTTCTGCAACTTATTCAAAAAAAAGAAAAAGAAAAAGACATGAGTTAGTGATTGTTCAAACAATTCAGATGCATGTCCTACGGGGGGACCCTTTTTGTGCCAAGGGTAGGCCTAGCATGATGCAACACCTTCGAAATGGGACCCGTAACACAAACCTGTTTTGACAACAATTCCAAATGAGTGCAAAAGAAAAATCACTTTCATTGATAAACTTGCCAATATTTACATCATGTCACGAAGACGATTCCGTACAAGATTGCCAAAACTTCTAAGCCTATCTAATACAGAGTCCCTGGTTTCTCTAGCATATGGAATTCTAACACGTTCAGCTTGGTCATACAATTCTCCGCATTTCCTTTTCAGCTCTTGACGCTTTCCTCGTTCATTTTCGTACAATTGCTTGTGTTGCTCTGCTATCCCTTTGTATGTTTCGACAGACTTACTTAACTGAAGAATTTCCTTATCCTTTGCTTCGACCATGGCTTTCAACCTTTTCACCTCCTCGGCTGGCTCATCTTGCGTTTCTTGCGCAGCGGATCTTCTTACCCAATCTTCGTATTGTGTAGTGGTCAAACCCTTTTGCTTGAGCTCCGGGATGTATCTAAAGCTCTCATCATCAGATAGCGTTACCCAGGCCTCAATAATCCGATCTTTCATATGGAGTGGGCTTGGGCACGTTTCTCCATTGAAAATGATGGTAAACTCACTCATATCAAATGCGGGCGGCACCTCTTGGGTACGTCCTAACTGTCTAAGAAACCTCTTTGGCGTGTATGCGGTGACTCCTTGGGTGCCCAGTAAGAGAACAAATTCGGATGCTTGGGTGCGGAGAACGGGTTTTATACAATTAGTCCAATCCAATACCCATCTAATATTTTGATCAGTCATATTCTTCAAGAAGTCCACAAACTCGGATGCATCACATGGTAGATTCTCTCTCTTAACCCTCTTATAATGTGTGGCCATCCAGTCGTACGCAGTCATTGGTAAACTCTCGGGAATAGACGGTCGTCTCATGAAGTGCTCCATACCCCATACATGTAAAATCCAATTTGAACCACAAAAGAACTTTCTCCCTCTCTGACAGGTAGTGCAGGCTACGAAGATATCTGCCAAAACGGTCGGTATAATAGAACACTGTTTGTCTTTCACTCCTACGAACAAGTCGTACAAGGTTTTAGTGAGCTTAAAGGCTATCTTTTTATCTTTTCTAGGGAAAAAATAGGTTCCAGCCATAACCAAACTGTACACCCATACTCTCTTTCGTTCCCAAATTTCCTTGGAGGTGAACGAGAAATCTCCTAGGTGCCTCTCAAACCCATCCCTTAACGCAAATCGGTCAAATAAGAACTTTGCCTCTATATTTTGGTCCGACCCTCGTATTGCTGACTCCTTTAACCCGGTGAAGCGACAAAATTCGGCCTTGTTAGACACTAATGGAAATATCACGGCAGTTCCTTGAATCGGCAAATTGAGAAATCCAGCGACCTCCTCAATTGTTATGGTCATTTCCCTCTTCCCTAGTCTAAAAGCGGAACAAGTGGGGTCCCATAGATGCACCAAATCTTCCACCAAATAACCGTCGGACTTAATGTCCCTGAAATCCCCGATGTGCCCTAATCGAGTAGCTACTTGGTTAATCTCACTGGGTGAAAGCAACGTGGGCCATCTTTGTACCTCCAGCGGTACTACTAACATCTGTTGGATTCGGCGAGGACTTTCCATCTAGAAACAAAAACCGGTGTCAAATACCTTACCTACAGGTCCCACTTCTCTGGTTAAACATGAATTTAAACGTGCAAATCCCCAGACAGGGTTAAATACCCACGGGGATATAGGGTTGGCTTTGCCCTAATGTGGGATTCCCTAAATGGCATTCCCTTCTAGGGTTTATGCATGATGCCTTTTTATCAAAGCGCGTAAATATGCAGTACACAAATGAAACATGACCTAAAGGGACCCCCTTTTGTATGCCGGGGTGAGCCTAAAATGAAATGTATTCATGTTATGCATGTGAAGCATTAAATTTAAACGTGTCACATCAAACGGGGTAGGTTCCTAGAGAGTGCCATGCTAGGACTCTTATTTCCTAGGGCTAATGAATGCAATGGAGACAAAAACCAAGAAAGGTTAGTTCAATCACATAAATACACATATCACATTGTAGCTAAACAATACAAAGAGATAAAGCGATAAAAGAAAAGAGGGGTTGGATCCCTCCCCTCGTGAATCGTGTCCCTAATAGGGTAGGGCAGACTCTACCTTAGGTAAACTATCATGGATGCATGAGGTATTGGCTCACTAATGCAGCTAGACTCGATAGGTTTTAGGTCCCGAGCCTTCAGACTTGGAAACCAAGGGTCATCAATCCCAAGGTTCTTTGTCGGTGGCTCGAGCGATTCCCCAGACATTGCTACGCACACGTCGTGTTACGGCTACATGTCCAAGTGAATCTATCAAAAATCCTCAACCTTCAACTAAAAGCTAAAGGCTATTAACCCAAAGCCTAAAGCGGAAGATCGAGTGACCCTTTGGATCATGCTACGCACACGTCGTGTCGCGATCACACGTCCAAATGGGTCGCCTAAAGTCCTAACAGGGTGGAGTGGCGTGACAAGCCACTAAAAGAAAAATAAATGAGGGGTAAAAATTAAAGCGTATGCACGTATGCTAGTGCTCGTTTGGAGGGGAGGGATCAAGAACCAACGCGAGACTCTAGGGTATGTCCCCCACCCAAATGCAATGCAAAGCGCGAGATAAAACAACTACAACATACATCCAAACAACCAATCATACATACGCAAGTGAGGGAATAGTTTGATACGCGCGCGAGGCAAAAGGCCCTAAAATGGAAAATGCAACCCTAATATCCACATGTTATACATAAAAAGGGTAGAAAAAGGAAAAGAATAGCTAAATCGAATGCTTGGACCCACTTAGGAAGTCCCCAGTGGAGTCGCCAACTGTCGCGCCCCACTTGTTGAGTGTGTGAAAGTAGTGTGTATGTGAACGTGTGTGAAAATGAAAATAAAAGGCCATGGGACTTGAAAATGTGACGATTCAGCCAAACAAAGTTCAAAAAGGGTTTTTGAATGGAAAATGGAGTCGCCACTTGGTATAGAGTTAGGGTGTACCAAGTCACCCAAAAAGTAATTTTTGAAAAGAAAAGTAAACAAACCCTTTTTAAAGAATTTTTAGGTCTACGTAACTAAAGAAAGGGATCGGTGGTCACATTTGATAAGGGAGAAGCAAAAGGCAAAGCCTAAGGCACTCCTTACCCTAGCCAAAGCTAGTTGCGTGACTTTAGTCCTTTCTTTTCCTAATTTTTCTAGACCCAAAGTATGCGTTGCGTGTTGGAATGTGACTAATGGATATGACAAAAATGCAATCCTAAATCTAAAATGTCTCTTATGAGGCTTTTTGGTCCCAATCACATGGGTTGCGATGGCCAACAGGGAAAGCCCTCATAGAGGTCATGAATAATGCAAATGAAGACTCAAGTATGAGTGTAAGTGTGCAAAGGTAAGAAAAGTGCATGTGTGCCAATTGAGAAAAGTGCATGTGTGCAAATTGAGAAAATAAAGGTGTTTGTGTGCAAATGGATGAAAATATGGTATAATAGTAGTCAATGCATATAAGTGCAATTGGGTGCAATTTGTGAGGTAGAAAATAAATAAGTGATAGGGAAAGAAGAAAAATGTGCAAACATGGCATATAGATTGAGAAAAATATAAGTAGTGAGAAAATGTGGATGAAAGAGTGAGGAAGTGATATGATAAGAATGAGAGTGCATGAACCTAGAGGTATGCATCAAGTCGGGTACGGGAATGACTCCTAATTTCACGACTTTAATTTTCCCTTTAATTAGAAGGAAGAACTAGCGTGCTAAGGCTATTTTGTAGCCACACTCGCTCGTTTCCCTTATCGAAAGGGGACTCTCAAGCAAATGTACCCTATAAACTAGCATGAGAATGCAAAAGCCTAAAATGAAGGGGAAAGGATTGGAGGAGCATGCCAAATGCTAGAAAACTAAGAAAAATACATGAAATGTAGTGAAACATGCAAGTATGAACTAGCGAGGGAAATCCCTAAGGGTCTAGCGTTGGACTAGCCCATATCTATGAATTCCTACTAGCGTTGGACTAGTGGAAAACGGGACAATGAGCCACAACTAGCGTTGGACTAGTGTGGTGACGTGCATTCATCCATTACATTCATCTATGACTATAGAAAGCAAGTAGACATGCCAATCACCTATAAACACGTAGCACATAACACTTAGCATGCTCGACTAAATGCAAGAGCCTAATAAAGCAAATTAACACGTAGCAACAAAAGCAAGCAATCAATCTAATGAACCTATTACATTTGCTAACTAAAACAAAAGGGAAAGGGGAAAAATGGACAAAAATGCTCTCCAAGCCCTATCTATTACAAGCCAAGAGGTGTACACATACCCCATAAAGGATAACTTAAATAAAAAGCAAAAGTAAAATGAAATAAATGAAAGGAATTAAGGAAAAACAAGGAAAACAAAGTAAACATGCAATTCTCACTTAGCACGTTGGATCACATAGGGGAGAGACAAAAAAGATAAAAGAAGTTATACCTCCCTTGGAATGGTGTCAAATGAAAGAAAAATGGCTTCAAAACATATAAAAAGACGGATAAAGGTCCACTTTAATTAACAAATAATCAACAAGAAATGGAGATAAACACCAAAATTGAAATCAAACAAAATCGTCAACTGAAAAGTAATGACCTATTCAACAAATTTAAACAAATGAGGAACCAATTGAAAGAATTAAAGAAGCTCGAGGGGTCAAATCATTACCATTACAAATATTAAGGGTCTAAAATAAAGCTAAGGGCTTAAGATGAAGCCTACCAAAACCAAATGCTAAACTTCACAAAAATGAATCAAAACTCACTTGTTCCATTTGCTAAAATTAAATAACAAAAAGAATGTGAGTGAGATAGAGATTGCTATTATTGACTTCCAGAGCGGTGATATCCAAAGGGTCGAATAGTTTTATTTTTGGCCATCTGAAAGAATTAACGAATTTGGGATAATAAACAAACAAGTATACAACAAACAAATGAGCAAGCAATATGACCGAAATATAAACAAACGAATAAACAAAATAACATGACAAGAATGACTTGTGCATTTTCATAAAACCTTTGATTGAACGCAGAAATAAAAAGAAAGCAAGTGGAAATGAAATGAAAACATGTGCAAACTTTTAGTCAAAAATAAAGATGCTTTCATTAGCTATTTACAGATGCAAAAGCATTTTCAATGAGTTCGTATGAATGACAAACCCCTTTAGGTTTACGAAACTCCTTCTGAATGGCAGAAACTCGGCTGTTCAATTGGAAATTGATCCTTCAGGGATGTCGGGAAATTCTGCATCATTTCCAAACATCTCAGCCTCACTTGACGAGTTTCTAACAGGCTCCTTAAATTCCGTATTGTCCATAATAACCCCAATGGTGTTATCGTACTCTGGCAGGGGGTTCTTATCCACATTTGGCGCTTGTGCCTCTTTTCTTCTAATTACAATCTCTCCAACTTCAATCATGTCTTGAATTTTATGCTTGAGTGCTTTGCACTCAGCAATCGGATGGCCGGGTGCCCCTGAATGATAAGCACAGACAGCTTGTGGGTTATACCCAACGGGTATGCCATACGGATAGGTTGGAGGGGGAATGATACCTATTTTCCCAGCAGCCTTCAATTGATCATATAATTGATCCAAAGGCCTGTCGAGATTGGTGAATGTGCGGTTACGTCCCGGGTTGTTGGCTTTAGGGGGCTGAGGATAGTTGTAAACGGGTCTATTTGGTGGAGGAAATTGTTGATTGTAGGGAGGTCGGGGTCGAACTTGTTGAAAATTGGGTTGAGATATTTGAAAATGGGCTATGGGCGAGTTGGTGTAATTAGGGCGAGGTCGAGGATGAGTGATATTGGTGTGATAAACAGGATGAGGGTTGGAATAATAAGGGTAAGGGTTTGAGTAGGTGGGGTATTGTCGAGGTCTAGGTCTTGGGATAGGGTTTTGATCCCATATGGAAGCAGCTTCCCCCTCTTTCTTTTTAAGTTGCGGGTTCTTCCCACTATTCCCCTGTCCTTGCAAGGCATCCAACTGGGATTTGAGGGCAGAGACATTAACAATCTTCCCAGCTTTCACGAAGTCATCGTACTCCTCAAGTTTATTGACAATGGCAGCGAATGAGCATCCAGTCATGCGAAAAATTTCTTCAAAGTACGGCGGATCATGTGCTTTAATGAAAGTGCGTATGATTTCGTCCTCAGTCATCGGTGGCTCGACTTTGGCAGCTATTTTCCTCCACCTCTTGGCATAAGTCTTGTGATCCTCGGAGGGTTTTCTTTTTGTTCCTTCCAACGTGGTTCGTGTCGGAGCCAACTCGCAATTATACTCGTATTGCCTTACAAAAGCATTGGACAAGTCAATCCAGGTTTTTACTTCTTCGGGCTTCAAATTTGAGTACCAGTCGAGGGCATCCCCCTCCAGACTTTTCGGGAACAACCTTAGAGGCAGGTTCTCGTCGTCTACAGGCTTTCCCAACTTGTTAGCAAATAGTCGGAGGTGTGTTTTGGGATTACCCGTCCCATCATACTTGTTAAACTTAGGGGTTTTGAACCCCTCAGGCAATTGCACATTTGGAAAGAGACAAAGCTCATCGTAATCCAGGACTCCTTGCTTGTTCAACCCCTGACTCTTTCTCATAAACTCATCAAAACGGTCATGGTGGTCCAAGTATACCTCCGTATCCACAAGCCTTTTTATCAGACTACCGCAGAAGCTGTATTGTACCAGACCATACTTTTTCAAACCAAGCCAGAGAAATGAGGGAATCTTCCGCTCCCGGTTGATTATAAAGCTGCTCAAACGCTTGAGCTGAAACCCTTGCCCATTAGGAGGATGAACGGAGGATTTTGATATTAAGTTACTCGGGTTGAAAACTCCCTCAAAAGCTGGGTTTGAAATTGAGGAATGACCAAATGTCGTGATTCCGGTTGTTTGCCGGCCCGGAGGCTCGGGTTGCACTCCGCTACTAATGAGCTCGCCTCGATCAACTTCTTTTGGGCGGCCACCTCAGACGCCATTTCCCCAAATTTTGGTGAGTAATTCAGTCAACTGGAAACCCCGGACTTGTGCTTCCGTTGGGTAGTTTCAGCGGTCTTATCAGACGATTTCTGGTATGAAGTTACTCCTCGTCTACACGATTCCTTTGGGCTTTACTTCGGGACGCGTAATGATGGGGCTTTTCCGAGAACTATTTTGAAATTTTACCTGAAGGATGCCAAAAAGACATCTTTAGATAAACCAATCGCTAGCTTTCTGCAACTTATTCAAAACAAAGAAGAAGAAAAAGACAAGAGTTAGTAAATATCCGAAAAAATTCGGATGCATGTCCTATTGGGGAGCCCTTTTTGCGCCAAGGGTGGGCCTAGTATGATGCAACACCTTCGAAATGGGACCTGTAACACAAACCTGTTTTTGACAACAATCCCAAATGAGTGCAAAAGAAAAATCGCTTTCATTGATAAACTTGCCAATATTTACATCATGTCACGAAGACGATTCCGTACAAGATTGCCAAAACTTCTAAGCCTATCTAATACAGAATCCCTGGTTTCTCTAGCATATGGAATTCTAACATGTTCAGCTTGGTCATACAATTCTCCGTATTTCCTTTTCAGCTCTTGACGCCTTTCTTGTTCATTTTCGTGCAATTGCTTGTTTTGCTCCGCTATCCCTTTGTATGTTTCGACAGACTTACTTAACTGCAGAATTTCCTTATCCTTTGCTTCGATAATGGCTTTCAACTTTTCCACCTCCTCGGCTGGTTCATCTTGTTTCCCTTGTGCAGTGGACCTTCTCACCCAGTCTTCGTATTGTGGAGTCGTCAAACCCTTCTGCTTGAGCTCCGGGATGTATCTAAAGCTCTCGTCATCAGATAGCGTCACCCAGGCCTCAATAATCCGATCTTTCATAGGGAGTTGGCTTGGGCACGTTTCTTCATTGAAAATGATGGTAAACTCACTCACATCAAATGCAGGCGGCACTTCTTGGGTACGTCCTAACTGTCTAAGAAACCTCTTTGGTGTGTATGCGGTGACTCCTTAGGTGCCCAGTAAGAGAACAAATTCGGATGCTTGGGTGCGGAGAACGGGTTTTATACAATTGGTCCAATCCAATACCCATCTAATATTTTGATCAGTCATATTCTTCAAGAAATTCACAAACTCAGATGCATCACATGGCAGATCCTCTCTCTTAACCCTCTTATAATGTGTGGCTATCCAGTCGTACGCAGTCATGGGTCGACTCTCGGGAATAGACGGTCGTCTCATGAAGTGCTCCATACCCCATACATGTAAAATCCAATTTGAACCACAAAAGAACTTTCTCCCTTTCTGACAGGTAGTACAGCCTACGAAGATATCTGCCAAAACGGTTGGTATAATAGAACATTGTTTATCTTTCACTCCTAGGAATAGGTCGTACAAGATTTTAGTGAGCTTAAAGGCTATCTTTTTATCTTTTCTAGGGAAAAAATAGGTTCCAGCCACAACCAAACCATACACCCCTACTCTCTTTCGTTCCCAGACTTCCTTGGAAGTGAACGAGAAATCTCCTAGGTGCCTCTCAAACCCATCCCTTAACGCGAATCGATCAAATAGGAACTTTGCCTCTATATTTTGGTCCGACCCTCGTATTGCTGATTCCTTTAACCCGGTGAAGCGACAAAATTCGGCCTTATCAGACACTAATGGAAATATCACAGCAGTTCCCTGAATCGGAAAATTGAGAAATCCAGCGACCTCCTCGATTGTTATGGTCATTTCGCTCTTCCCTAGTCTAAAAGCGGAACAAGTGGGGTCCCATAGATGCACCAAAGCTTCCACCAAAAAGCCGTCGGACTTAATGTCCTTGAAATCCCCGATGTGCCCTAATCGAGTGGCTACTTGGTTAATCTCACTGGGTGAAAGCAACGTGGGCCATCTTTGTACCTCCAACGGTACTACCAACATCTGTTGGACTCGGCGTGGGCTTTCCATCTAGAAACAAAAACCGATGTCAAATACCTTACATACAGGTCCCACTTCTCTGGTTAAACATGAATTTAAACGTGCAAATCCCAAGATAGGGTTAAATACCCACGGGGATATAGGGTTGGCTTGTCCCTAATGTGGGATTCCCTAAGTGGCATTCCCTCTAGGGTTTATGCATGATGCCACTTTATTAAAGCGAATAAATATGCAATACACAAATGAAACGTGACCTAAAGAAACCCTTTATTTACCAGGGTAGGCCTAAAATGGTATGGCATTATTAATTTATGAACAAGATATACCAAAAATTTCTTAAACGTGCAATAGCCTATCTACAAGGGTAGGTTCTAAAAGAAGGTCATGCCAGACCTCTTATTTGCTAGGGTTTGTGAATGCAATGGGGACAAAACCAAGAAAAGTTAGTTCAGCCAGATAAATACACATATCACATTGTAGCAACGAGATAAAGCAATAAAAGAAATAAAGTAATAAAAGGGAAAAAGGGGTTGGATCCCTCCCCTCGTGAGTAGTGTCCCTAATAAAGCAAAGCAGACTCTACCCTAGGCAAACTACCATGGATGCATGAGGTATTGGCTCACTAATGCATCTAGACTCGATAGGTTTTAGGTCCCCGAGCCTTCAGACTTGGAAACCAAGGGTCATCAATCCCAAGGTTCTTTGTCGGTGGCTCGAGCGATTCCCCAGACATTGCTACGCACACGTCGTGTTACGGCTACATGTCTGAGTGAATCTATCGAAAATTCTCAACCTTCGACTAAAAGCTAAAGGCTATTGACCCAAAGCTTAAAGCGGAAGATTGAGTGACCCCTCGGATCGTGCTACGCACACGTCGTGTCACGATCACACGTCCAAGTGGGTCGCCTAAAATCCTAATAAGGTGTAGTGCGTGACAAGCCACTAAAAGGAAAAAAACGAGGGGTACAAATTAAAGCGTATGCACGTATGCTTGTGCTCGTTTGGAGGGGAGGGATCAAGAACCAACGCGAGGCTCTAGGGTATATCCCCCACCCAAATGCAATGCAAAGCGCGAGATAAAACAAGTACAACATACATCCAATCAACCAATCATACATACGCAAGTGAGGGAATAGTTTGATACGCGCGCGAGACAAAAGGCCCTAAAATGGAAAATGCAACCCTAATATCCAAATGCTATACATAAAAAGGGTAGAAAAAGGAAAAGAATAGCTAAATCGAATGCTTGGACCCACTTAGGAAATCCCCAGTGGAGTCGCCAACTGTCGCGCCCCACTTTTTGAATGGTGTGGAAGTAGTGTGTGGAATATGTATGTGACTGTGTGTGAAAATGAAAAATAAGAGGCCGTGGGACTTGAAAGTGCGACGATTTGGCCAAACAGAGTTCAAAAAGGGTTTTTGAATGGAAAATGGAGTCGCCACTTGGTATAGAGTTAGGGTGTACCAAGTCACCCAAAAATGATTTTTGTTTTTGAAAGAAAAAAGTAAACAAACCCTTTTAAAGAACTTTTTAGGTCTACGTAACCAAAGAAAGGGATCGGGGGTCACATTTGATAAGGGAGAAGGCAAAGGCAAAGCCTAAGGCACTCCCCTTACCCTAGCCAAAGCTAGTTGCGTGATTTAGCCCCACTTTTCCTAATTCTTCTACCCAAAATATGCGTTGCATGTTGGATGTGACTAATGGACATGAAAACAAATGCAATCCTAAATCTAAAATGTTTCTTATGAGACTTTTTGGTCCCAACCACATGAATTGTGATGGCCAGTAAGGAAAGCCCTCATAGAAGTCATGAATAATGCAAATGAAGACTCAAGTATGAGTGTAAGTGTGCAAATGTAAGAAAAGTGCAAGTGTGCAAATGTAAAGAAAGTGCATGTGTGCCAATGGAAAAAATAAAGGTGTTTGTGTGCAAGTGGATGAAAATATGGTATAATAGTAATAAATGCATATAAGTGCAATTAGGTGCAATTTGTGAGGTAGAAAATAAATACTAAAAGAAGAAAAATGTGCAAACATGGCATGTGGATTGAGAAAAATATAAGTAGTGAGAAAATGTGGATGAAAGAGTGAGGAAGTGATATGATAAGAATGAGAGTGCATGAACCTAGAGGAATGCATCAAGTCGGGTACGGGAATGACTCCTAATTTCATGACTTTAATTTTCCCTTTGATTAGAAGGAAGAACTAGCGTGCTAAGGCTATTTTGTAGCCACACTCGCTCGTTTCCCTTACCGAAAGGGGACTCTCAAGCAAATGTACCCTATAACTAGCATGAGAATGCAAAAACCTAAAATGAAAGGGAAAAGATTGGAGGATCATGCCAAATGCTAGAAAAAACTAAGAAAAATGTATGAAATGTAGTGAAACATGCAAGTATGAACTAGCGAGGGAAATCCCTACGGGTCTAGCGTTGGACTAGCCCATATCTATGCATTCCTACTAGCGTTGGACTAGTGGAAAACGGGACGATGAGCCACAACTAGCGTTGGACTAGTGTGGTGACGTGCCTTCATCCATTACATTCATCTATGACTATAGAAAGCAAGTAGACATGCCAATCACCTATAAACACGTAGCACATAACACTTAGCATGCTCGACTAAATGCAAGAGCCTAATAAAGCAAATTAACACGTAGCAACAAAAGCAAGCAATCAATCTAATGAACCTATTACATTTGCTAACTAAAACAAAAGGGAAAGGGGAAAAATGGACAAAAATGCTCTCCAAGCCCTATCTATTACAAGCCAAGAGGTGTACACATACCCCATAAAGGATAACTTAAATAAAAAGCAAAAGTAAAATGAAATAAATGAAAGGAATTAAGGAAAAACAAGGAAAACAAAGTAAACATGCAATTCTCACTTAGCACGTTGGATCACATAGGAGAGAGACAAAAAAGATAAAAGAAGTTATACCTCCCTTGGAATGGTGTCCAAATGAAAGAAAAATGGCTTCAAAACAATAAAAAGGTCAAGGTACCACTTTAATTATCAAATAATCACAAGAAATGGAGATAAACACCAAATTGAATCAAACAAATCACTCAACTGAAAGTAAATGACCCCTATTCAACAAATTTAAACAAATGAGGACCCAATTGAAAGAATTAAAGAAGCTCGAGGGGTCAAATCATTACCATTACAAATATTAAGGGTCTAAAATAAAGCTAAGGGCTTAAGATGAAGCCTACCAAAACCAAATGCTAAACTTCACAAAAATGAATCAAAACTCACTTGTTCCATTTGCTAAAATTAAATAACAAAAAGAATTACCTAAATCTTGTGTAAAAATCCAAATCAAAAATTATAAATCTATAAAAAATTATTAGACTTCAAATTTCTTCCTAAAACTCACATATAATCTGTCCAAAAAGCATATTAAGGCATACCAAAGAAAAATATCATGTTAAAGGGACATAAATGATTCACTTTTCCAATTTTTAGGCCATGGTAGCATTAAACAAAAATCCAGGGGTCAAATGGCAAATTTTTGAAAAGCATTTCATGCAAAGCTACGAAAAGCCTTCTTCTTCAGCAACAATGCTTCTGCAATTCGGAGTTCTCCAATGTGGTTCTCAAACACAGTCTCAAATGGACAACTAACATCTCAACCAAACCCAAATTGATCCAAAGCAACAAGGTCATCAAATATTCTTCACTCTTCAACATAAAGTTCTTAGACTTAAACACAAAAATTCAGAAAGAAAGAACATGCAAAACTGGAAATAAACTTTCTACAACTGTATCATCACCATCCGAAAATCTATTCACTCACAAGACTTTGTTTCCAAGTTTCGGTTCAAGCATATAAGGTTGTACAACCTTCAAACAAGATTACCCAGCATCAGCTTGGCTCTCCAACTCACGGATAAAGAAGCAAACTTTTGAACAAAATAAAATGGGAAGAAAGGAATGGGAAACAACAAGGACAGCAGCCATGCGCAATTTAAAGGAAAATCAGCTCTAGTTAAGTTATTCACATATCTTGCTTTCCTTTTACAACAAAACAAAGTTTCATTCGTTTAGAATGCAACATTGCTCAACCTAGGGAAGACGCAGCCTACATAGGCAAGATAACAATCCCAGCAAATAAACAAGAACCAAATACTCATTAGACTCCATAAAACCATGATGAACCCATGGTTAAACATGCAACAAAGGAGATCTAAGGTAGAGAGGGGTCAAGAACATGGCTTTCCAAAAATTTTCATATAGCCGAGCCACCAGTCGAAGGTTTGTTGCAACTTTGTTGGGTTTTCCTTAGGCATAGCAGGTCGTCAAAATAGAATGAATTTCTGTATGAATCACCATTGCCATACCACAAAACATAGAGGAATCGTAATATCATTCAAGACAGGCCCATGTAGACACCCTTCATTTTCACAGCAAAATACTAAAACATCAATCAGGTCCCTCGCTCTTAGGAAAAGCAAGCAGATTCTAGGTAAAACCCATCAGCAAAGAACCATCAGATAGCATGGAAGCAAATAAACAGCAAAAAGGAAGCAACTTTAGACTGTAAAACGCAAGTAAAACGCAAAGAAACAGCAAAAAGAGAGATAGGAAATTTTACCAAAAACAAGGGGATAGATTAACCGCAGATAACTTGCTACCAAACCCGTGCTTTTCCAGCAATGGTTGAAGACGATGACGGTGGCGGTGGGTTCCTCCTCTGCTCCGTAGTTGCTACTGGTTCCAGTTACCCTCTCGTTCACAGCCTTTTCTTTTCTTTTGTCGGGTTTCTCTTCTCTCAAAACTCTCTCAGCTCAATTTCTTTTCACTCTATATCTCACTCTCCCGTTGCTTTTTCTCTGTTTGGTTTTTCTTTTTGCTCACCAGATTTCTCCTTTCCAAACTCTCAGCCCGTAACCCCCAGCCGTCATTTCTCCCCGTATGTTGTCCTCTCTCTCGGCCTTTCCCTTCCAATTTTCCAGCCGTCCGTCCCCCCCCCTTTATGGTCTCTCCCTCTCTCGGTTTTTCCCCTGCGTAGCCGTCAATCGATGCCCTCCTTCTTGAACCCTTGGCCTCTTCTTTTATATCCCATCCAAACCCCTTAACCCTTATCTCAATGACTCTAAAACAACCTCAGCTCCTCCCCTTATTGTTAGCTGTAGGATTTGCCAGAAAATGGTATATGTTTTCACGCTGCTGCATGCAGCTCTCTCTTTTTTTTTTTTTTTTTTTAACATCTAAACAACCTGAAAACCCGCGCGCGGGTTTTCTCATTTTTCTTTTTTCTTTCTTTTCTTTTTTTTTAAATAATTTAACAAAATTGATAATAAAAATAAGTAAAAAAAAACAACAATTTAAGTAAATCATTTAACAACAATTTAAATCATTTTTCATTTTCATCATTTTTCTCTTTTTTTCAAGAAAACATTGAATTTAAAAAAACAACTAAATCATATTTTTTGAATGCTTTTCCTTTTTTCTTTTTCTTTTTCTCTTTTTTTTTTCGAGAAATTCTATGCTAAAAACTTACAAATAAAAATAATAAAATAAAAACTAAAAAAAACGAAAAACTAAAAAGTGAATAAAACTAACACGACAAATAAAAACTACATAGTAAATGAAATTACATAAAATTTTGGTGTCTACATCTACAATTGAGCATCCTTAATTCTCCAACACCACTGCACTCTCTGATCGAATATCGTCTCGAAAAATGTGTATTCACTAATTTTCACTAATCGGGCAACAGAAAAAATTAACTTTAAGGGCAAATGTGTTAAAATATAAATTGAGGCAATGTAGCATGCAAATGCAATTAAAATGAATGAAATAAATTAATTGGAGTAAATGAATAAATAAATAAATAAACCTGTTAAAGAAAAATTTCGGGTCCTCACATCAAGAATAGCGCGTAAACTCAAAGACGTAGTCATTCTACAACAAAATAAAGATAGTATGAGAATTGTTATTTGTGCACATTAAAACCAAATAAAAATGACTTGAAAAATTTGTTTTGATTTTGCTCCCACTATTTTAATACAAATTCATAACCCTCAAATATGAATTCAGGAATTTTAAATTCCTAATGGGCTAGAATCCCATTTAGTTATTTCAATCTTGAGTGTTCTGAACAAATTGAAATAATTTTAATAGGTAGGTACTTATTACCAATTACAACCATTGTAGCTTCTAAACAGTTGAGTTATCAACTCTTGATAAATCACATCATGTGTGTTACCCAACCTTTGCCTCTAAAATTTTATGACCTCGAGTGTACTTAACAAGTCACAAATTTTAGTTAAGTCATACCCATTATTCCGAAATCACATCTCATAGCAAGAACTCCTCATGGTAGAGCAACCTTGAGTGTACTCAACCAAGTTAACTCAAACATGACTTCATTCTTACTATAATAATGGAAGGCAACTTTTAGTCTGGACTTAATATTTAGTTTGAGAGATTTTGGGCGACTTTGTAAATTTGTTTGCACGAGGGTCTCATCATAACAAGCATAGCATGCATATTCTTTTTTTTTTTTTTTTGATAATAATTTTCATTAGTTTTATTCCATCAATAAAGTGTACAAACGTCCAACCTAGCCTAGCCTAGTGTTCCGCTTTAACTGCCGTCGCCTAATGGACGGTATTCCTATCCTATCACAACGAATTTCACCACGCGCCAAAGCTGGTAATTCATCAAAATTCTCGTAAGTGATAATGCTCTGTATCTGTCGAGTAACGCCCACGTTTGCCAGCCTATCAGCCACCCTGTTTGCCTCCCTATAACAATGCGAGACCTGGCCTGCGTCCGGGATCAAACCCCAAATCTGTTCGACCACAACACGAACCTGCCATGGACACTGGACCCTTCTCTGCAGAATCCCTACCAGCACCTGAGAGTCCACCTGAATGGTAACATCTGTATATCCCCTCTGCCTGCAAAGACGGAGGCCCGTTGCCAGGGCCAGAACTTCTGCCCGTAGACTCGTTGTTACCCCGAAAGATTCCGAGAACGCAAAAAGCGGCAGCCCTAATGAATCTCGTAACACCCCCCCACCACCACTAGCTCCAGGATTTCCTTTCGCGCAACCATCAGTGTTCAAAATCAGCGTTCCCCCCTCAGGCGCCCGCCAGCTTACCGCTTGAGCATAAAATCTCTGGGGCGAGGTTGCTAGTCCCCCCAGAAACTGAAATAGAACGTTCCTCCCCACACGTTGATGAAATTTTCCTTCGGCCACCCCTTCCAGATCCTGAAGGATGTCATGGCAAACCTTTGCATGACTCATCGGAACCCCCTCAAAAAATGCCCTATTACGCCCCTTCCAGATGTGCCAGCAAATAAAACTAGGAATAATTCCAAACAGAAAACGACCCTCCTCCGCCCTTGGATGCGCCATCCACCAAGCCGCAAGCCAAGACCGAACAGAAATCCCCCGCCGTGACACCCCCCCAATCCTACCAAAAAACTCCCAAACTTCACTCGCAATATCCCCCTCTGAGAAGACGTGATCAAGTGTCTCCTCCGCCCCCTCCAAACAACAAAGACACTTTGAAGCCAAATGAACCCCTACCCTTCCCAAGGCGGCCGTCACCGGTAATTTCCCCAAAAGCAATCGTGTCATGAAGAAAGATATCTTGAGCGGAAGCCAAGAATGCCATACCCGAGAGTGCAGAACGGAATAATGACTTGCGCGACGAACCTCCTGAAAAGCAGACGCTAGAGAAAACCTTCCTGACACCGTGTGACGCCAAACCAGCTCATCCTGCTCTTTCCCCTCCGGAACCTGTTGTTGGGAAAATGAGTAAATCAGCTCAGCCGGGATTACTAATCTAAGCCTTTGCCAATCCCAGGACCCATTCGAAATGAAATCCCGAAACGATAACTCTGGAATAACCGGAACTTTAAGACACAAAGCTCCACTCCCTAACCAGTTATCATACCAAAAGTTACATGAACCCCCTTTTACCAACCAGACCATGGATAATTCCGTCTGCCGACTGATGTTCACCATTCTTTTCCAAGTCATCGAATCCTGCCTTTTTATCTCCACCTGACACGGATGCTGCCCCTTGCAATACTTCGCCCGCATGAACTCAGCCCAGAGAGATGTGCCTGCCCGTAAGTTCCACCACAACTTACAAGAGAAAGCCGAGTAAACCTCACTAAGTTTTCGGATTCCCACACCTCCCTCATCAACGGGGAGACACAATTGAGGCCAACTTATCCATTGGAATTTTGACACCTGTCCTGACGACCCCCAAAGGAACCTTGCACATACCTGCTCAATTTGCCTGAACACCGAACCGAAACCCACCGCGGCCGACAACAAATGGACAGGAATTGTCGAGAGCACATGCTTTATCAAGACTAACTTTCCCCCTGTGGATAACAACCTTGACTTCCAAGACATCACCCTAGCCACAACCGACTGACACACCTCACCGAAATACGCTGCCTTACCCCTTCCTGAGTACAACGGGAAACCCAGGTACCGTATTGGAAAATCCTGCCTTGAAAAATGAGTAAGCCTCTCAATCACCCTCCTCCGTGACGGGGAAATAGACGGGTGTACCAAATATCCACTCTTCTGGGGATTGACCAACTGACCAGAAGATTGTTGATACTTCTCAATCACTCGTTTCACTTGCTGAAGCGCCATTGAAGACCCATTTGTAAAAACCAGTATGTCATCAGCAAATGCAAGGTGAGTAATGGCCTGGCAGCCGGTTGGGACCCTAAACCCTATATAATTCCGACAGCTAGCTAGCTCATTCAAACCTCGCGAGAGTAGTTCCGAGCCAATGACGAACAACACAGGCGACAGTGGGTCACCCTGGCGTAATCCACGACTAGATTTAAAAAACCCCTGTGCAGACCCATTAATGATAATGGAGAACCAAACATTCGAGATCAGGCGCCAAATCATATCAATAATCTGCTGACAAAAACCAAAAGCTCGTAACATGGAGATAACATGGAACCACGACATCCGGTCATACGCCTTAGTCATGTCCAATTTAAGAGCAACGTTCCCCCCTCGCGCCTTCTTGCCTATAGATGCCATGAGCTCCTGAGCCAGCAGATAGTTATCAGAAATGCTTCGGCCCTTGACAAACCCCGTCTGTTGGGGGGATATCAGCTTTGGCAAAACCAAGGCCATGCGACTCACCAACAACTTTGATAACAACTTATTGCAGAAATTGCATAGGCTGATGGGTCTAAAATTTGAAAAATCTTGAGGGTTCGACACCTTAGGCAGTAACACTATTGAAGTGGAGGTGAGGAATTTTGGCAGGTGACTCCCACAGAAAAAACTCACTACCGCTTTGTACACATCCTGAGCCACAACCTCCCATGCAAAGGAGAAAAATTTCCCTGTAAACCCATCAGGCCCCGCAGCACTTTCCCCATCCATAGAAAACACCAAATGCCGAATCTCCTCCATGCTAGGTATAGCTGCCAGCCTTTCATTCTCCTCGTCTGAAACCAGCTTAGGAATCAGATGCATTAGATCACCACCCCCAGTATCCACCGGCCCTGAAAAGAGATTCGAAAAGTACTCCACCGCAACCTGTGCAATGTCCTCATCCCTGTCCACCCAAGACCCATTAGAATCCTTCACCCTATGTATCGCCCCTTGCACCCGCCTTTGTTTAACCACGGCGTGAAAAAATCTGGTGTTCCGATCCCCACACCCCAGCCATTTTACTCTTGCCTTCTGCCTCCAGAATTGTTCCTCCACTGCCAGGGACATAGCATGCATATTCATTCATCAAAATAAATAAATAAACAGACTATAAAGTGTGGATGATTATGGACTTTCCTAAGCTAGTTTCCTTGAGCCTTAGGAAACTAGATGGTCAATCTAAAGGACAAAACATCTCCATGTTCTATTCACCTTTTGTATGTCTACCATAGAGGAATTGGTGCCATGTCCTACTCTATTGTACATTACAATTTGTAAATTCTAATCTACACATTTGTATTATCACCCTCTCCCTATCCCTAAATAAAAGTATATTACAAATATTTATTAGAAACCTTGAGTTACATTCAAGGGGAATGAGGTGAGAAAAGAATTTACATAGAGATATTTTAGAGAAAGGCAAGATACACAGGCTCTATTTTAAAATTACCAATAACCCATCCATTCATACATTCAACCATACACAATCATATTAGTCTTAGTTGATAATCATCCACCATGCATCAATAAAATAAATGAAAGCATTTAAATTTATTTAGTTCTAGTCATACATCATTATATGCACAAGCCTTTAATCACAAAAGGCTACTATTCAAGAGGTTTAAATAATTGAATCTCATTCAACTTATTCACATATTTAATTCTTAAAAAAATTTTATATAAAAAGACTTTTAGCGACATAAGCTATCTGTCGCTAAAAGTATAAAGCTATCTATCGCTAAAGGTCCTGATACTGTTCCAAACAGTAGCTTCTCCCATTTTTTTAAATAAAAGGAAAAACAAGAATTAATAGGAACCCTTCCTTTTTCTGTAATTCTAATAATTTGGAAAACATATTGTCGCGCCCCATTTTTTATAAAAATAAACGAATAAATAAATGGTTTAAAAGTGAATTTTTGATTTGGAAAATGATTTTTGATTTACAAATAAAGTGGGTCTAAATGGGACTTGAAAATGCGACGATTTGACCCAAAATATAGTTTAAAAAGGGTTTTTGAAATAAAAATCGGACTCGCCACTTGGTATACAGTTAAGGCGTTCCAAGTCACCTAAAATGAATTTTTTAAAGGAAAAAGATAGAAAGAAACCCCTTTTAAACGACTTCTAGTCTACGTAAACCAACGAAAAAGGTTCGGGAGTCACATTTGACGAAGGAGAAGGCAAAGATGAAATCCAAGGCACCCCTTCGACCTAGTCAAGGCTAGTTGCGTGATTTAGTCAAAGATTTTCTTGTTTTAACCAAAGAATTTATCACATTTGGATGTACTATATGAATGCAAACCCTAGACATAGGGGGACATCGGGGGGCAAAATTTCTCTTCAAAAGCTTGAGTGGTGCCAATCACATTAATTGTGATGCCCAATAATGACTCTTTGGAGAGGTCACGAATAATGCAAAAATATGAGACTCTAAGAAAAGGAAAAGAATAAAATAATTATAGAAATATACATGTCTTAAAGGAATGCATCATGTCGGGTGCGGGGGACTAATGTTCGCGACTCAATTTGCCCTTTAATAGAGGGAATACGAGCGTGCTAAGGTTAGAAAGCCAAACTCGTCAGTATCCCATATCCAAGGGGTTATTCCCTAATCTAATCAAGCAAATGAACTAATCTAGTTCTAATGCCTATATGAAATGCAAGACTAATGTCATGTTTCATACAAAAGGAGCAAGTAATATACATATAAGGAAAAATATGGGGAAAAGGGGTATACATATATAAGGAAAATGTCACGCAATATGGTGAAAGAGGCTCTAAAAAGTTAAGATATGCATGAAATAAGATGAAAGCATGCGAATGTACTAGCGAGGGACGGTCCTATTGGATCTAGCATTGGACTAGTCCTTCACTAGCGCTCTCTCACAAGCATTGGACTTGTAAGAGCTTGAGGGGAAGACCATGACTAGCGTTGGACTAGCCACGGTTTCGTGCATTTTGCATCCATCATACATACATAAATAAATGTGCATAATTAAAGCGAGTAGGCATGTGAGCACGTAATTCACATAACACATAACACATAACACATAAGCATGCATATCTAGATGTCAAACCCTAAGAAAGCAATTAAACACATAGTACATACGCATGCAAATCACACAAAGAAAAACAAAGAACCCCTAACTATTACATCAGGAGGGGGAAGCCTACTACAATCTAAAAGGGGAAACGGAATAAAATAAATAATAACCTAGCTATTACAACTTTGGCATTCAAGTGCCTTTCAAATGATCAACATCGAACTAAAAAAAAATAAACATACTAAATTAAAACAAATAAAGCGAATAAATAAAATAAATAAAATGAAAGCATCCAAATGGCATGCAATTGAGCACATAAAGTCACATAAGGCACATAGGGTCAAAATAAAGTCAAGAATAAGGGATAGAGTGTACCTCCTTTGAGTTGGGGTCCTAATGGAGTGAAATTACTTATTTACCCTCCAAAAATGAAAGAAAAGGTCAAGGCATCACTTTAATTAACAAATAATCGCAAAATGGAATAAGCATAAATTAAATGAGTCAAAGACACTTGAAAGAAAACAGATAACTCATGTTTAAGAAATTAAAACAAAGTAGAGACTTGATTGCAAAAAATTAAAGAAATTTAAGGGATTAAATTGATCAATTTTTCAATCATTTGAGCCATAGTGAAACAAAGGAAGACTTGGGGGCCAAAGTGTAATTTTAGAAAGTTATTTCATGCAATCTTCATGCAAAGATGTGAGAAACATTCTGCAGCAAAGTTTCACAAATTTATGAAGCTTTCGGCAAAAGACTTCAAACCAAATCCATCAAAACATTACCCAATACTCATTGTTTATCAACCCAAATCCACGTGATTCCACAAATTATCAACTTTAAGCAATAATTATCTATCATTAGCAAGAAAACAAGGAAAGAAACAGCAGAAATTCTTAACTTTTGCTCAAAACATCAAACCAGAACATTCAATAAAACATGCTAAAAAACCCGGACCACAAAGCAACCAAAATACTAGACATCTGTACAAGGATTTTCAAGGCAACATCATACAATCCATGAAGATGCTTGCTGCAATTCAAACCTGCTGCCATTTCACTTTCGCACCCAAACTTCAGATTGAAACACACGCTTCAATTGAACTTTCTCGACTGAACATCTAAGCTTTAGTCTAGACAGTAAAATTGCTGGGAATTAACATCTAAACATGCAAAAGAAACCCCAGAATAGGATCACCAAGCTTTATAGCTTTCTCCCTTCTGATTTCCTTTCATCGCAACATTTCTGGTTACTGGGTTTCTGCCATTTCCAAAGCTGAACAATCCAGTAACCATTTGTGCGAATGAACTCTAAAACAGCCAACCATTTGCCAATTTATCACCATACAAGGTAAAGCAAACAGATCAAAACCCATTCGAAACCCCCCAGCAAAATTGTCCATTCCCAGAAGATCCAAGCATGCTACTAGCCGCGGAAATGCAGGAAAGAAAGAAAAGAACTTGCGACAAATTCATGCACGATACAACAGTCAAACAACAAGCAGATTTCAAACTTTAGATAGACCAAAAGCTTCAGCAACCCCAAAAAAAAGAACTCTGTTAACATTGTTGCAATCAGCCAAGGTTATGCAATTCATGTCGAGAGAGCTATTGACAAGATAACTAGGAAGGAAAAAAAATGAAGCTTTTGATTCATAATTGCAAGATTATCATCATTACCCTCTCATTTCCTCCGTCAAAACCCATCAGAGACTAACGAAAATGCATCAGGTGATTGAAAAGACCAGCACTTAACTAATGTTCATGAAGATCTGAACGATAAAGTCACAACCATGACCATAAAACATTGACAGCAGCAAATAATACAAGATTCATGTCTTGTGGATTTGAACTCTCATGGAAAAATGGTGTTAAGACTATCAAAAAGGAGAATCCGTGGTTACCTTAGAGGAGTAATATGAATGTATAATGCCCCAGGAAGTCGCTCTGATTCAAGAAAGGAAGACGCAGGCTTCGTCGCCGACGCTCTAAGGTTGATGAAGACGCCAGTTTGTGGCCAGATTTGACGAGCTTCCCGTGGTGTTTTCCTCCAGATGTCTGAACCGAAACTACTCCTTTTACTTTGTAGATTGAGCAGAAATCAAGATCTTCTTGAAAGAAGCTAAGCCGGCAGAGAAAAACCCCTTGAAATGAAGCCCGGAAATTAGCTTTGTCCCAGAAATTGCAGTCAGCAATTCTTTTTCGTCGATTTTCTTCTCCTTCGTTTGTTCCCCAGACCAAACCCTAGTTTTCTCTTTCGCTCCTCTATCCACTGAAGCCCTCTCTGCCTTTTCTTTCCCCTCCGACGAAGCTTTCTTCCCGGGCCCCCTTTTCTTTTTTCCAGCCGTCAACTTCTCGTTCCTTTTCCTCAACCTAGCCGTCCTTCCCGTAACTCTCCTTTCATCCGTCCCACTCTCCATTCCTCTCCTTACTCTGTTTTTCCTTCTCCTGTTTTCACTCTTCACCAGCCGTCAACTTGGATTCTACCTCTGACCTCCCTTATTTTTCTTTCTTTTCAGTCCTCAGCCGTCACTCATTCCCTTCACTCTTTACCCAGCCGCCACCCTCTCTTTTCTGTTGGCCTCTCTTGTTCTTTTTCCTGCCCTTTCTGTTTTCCTGTCCGTCCGTCCTCTTTACACTTTTCTGGTTTCTAGTTCCTCTTCCCCGCAACCCCATAGCCTCTCTCAGATTTTTCTCGTTCGGCTCTCTCTCGGTTCTCTCTCTCCTGTTGCTTAGCCGCCTCCTCCCTTTTTCTCCAACCCTAGCCGTGGTTTTCTTGCCCTTTTTCTTTTCTTTTTGTTTTCAAATCCTCACCCTACAAGTGTCTCAATCTCCCCCCTCCTAAGTGATGTGTTGTCCAACTATAAAAGGGACACTTGTCCTAATGCATGTTCTCCATTTGTCTAGCATGCCAACTTCCACTAATTTCACACATTATTTTGTATTTTTATTTTTTTCCATTTTTCCCCTTTTTTGAAATTTAGTATGAAGACAAAATAATAATAAAATAAAAATGAACTAGAACAAAAATAAAATAAAATAAAAACTCTAGAATTGAAACCAATAAAGCAGAAATTAAATGAATTAAACCAATAAAGTTAAAAAATCAAAAATTTGGTGTCTACACATATTTTATTGATAATAAAACATATTCCCCACAAAAATTAGAAATTCAAATTGAATAGGAAATCCTTGTCCTATAAGAAATCTAATTTCTTTAGGAATACTTATGTGTTCCCAAATTCAAACTTGATTCCCAATGTCATTATATTTCCTAAACATACTTGATTTCTAAATAAATTTATCATCTAATGACACATAAAATTTTTAATTTAAAAGATGTTATGGCTAAATTTTATGGAAAAAATCAATGCCGAAAATTGTTCATTGAGGAACATGTACAATTATATATTCCACTTGCAAATTTTTAGCAAGATTAATTCTCAAAAAAAAACCATAACATATATTTAGAAATCAAATATACATCACATTAATTATCTCATAATTAACCTATTCTTGGTTAACAACTTCATTAAACTAGAAATTCTATTTCGATAAAAAACAAAAAATTTTAGTTATTGAAATTGCCCGAAAATTTTCGAAAATATGACAAGTATAAAATCAAATTTTACACCCAGAGTATTTTTTGAAAAATTATCCCTTATTTTTCGATAAAATATCTGAAGAAAATTTTGTAAAAAAATCGAAACCCAATTTAGACATTTTTATTTAAATTTTCATCAACTAACATTAATTTAAACACTCTTGAATTGCATATAATTAAATCTAATTTATATATATGACAGCTAAAATCATAAACTTATATGTTTTTATCAAGGGTGGCTCTGATACCACTGTAAGGATTCAATTAAGCATACGCAACGAAAATTTAAAATTTTTTTTTTCTCAGAGGACCTTATAGCTTTGATAAATTACATATAACATAAGAGGGTGTTCAAGTGAATTATCTCAATCAGGATGATGCACGTGAACAATCTGACAAATCTGAAGGAGAGGAAGGTGAGATGTCCACAAAGACGTTCAAACGTCTGACCTTTAACGGTGATCCACACGAACTCCTCATGTCAAAAACCTCCAAGGCTGAATTTCCCTCACTAAAACTAGTGCTAGTTAGTTTTATGATGAACCCACATACAATAGAGTAGAGAAAACAAACCCTAATTCACAACTAGGATTTTCGGTCAAAATAGGAAGAAGTTTTTACCTTCCTATTTTTTCTTGTATTTTAAAAACATTTTTCTCTTATTTTTCTGCTAAAAATATTCTAAAATGTGTGTGTCTTCTTATGAGAGAATAAGAGACTATTTATAAACAATGGGTTGAATGAATCCACGTAGAGATAGAAATTCTATTCCGTAAGGGAAACGAATTTCCTTTTTTTAAGGAAAATGAATTTCCTTTTTCCAATACAACTCTTGTATTGGAAGACTCAACCATAATTGCATTATTAGTCCCTTAAGTTTAATTTGTCTCACAAATTAAACTAAGTGATTAAACTCATCTTTTCAAGTATTTACTTGAAATTCATTTAATCTGGCAAGAAAAAAGTTTTCAATCTATGTGACCCATTAGGTTCTCAAGTACATTAGCAATAAGAATTTGTTATAGACAAATTAAAACTCATTTAATTTATCATTGATTTATCTAATCAATTAACTCATTCTTATAGAACAAGAATAGCATCTAGCAATGCGTCTTGACCACCCAAGTACTTCAGAAAAATCAAGTGGACGACTTCATCTTTCAATGGATGTTTACCATGCAATTAATATTCTTTTACCAACTTTATCTCAACATTACTCATGGAATATATATATAGTGCCAATTCCATAATACGATTAATGCATATTTCTTGTACCAAAATATAACTCCAAAAGAACAAGTACTTAGAAACACCTTTCTAAGACTCACTCACTTGGTACTAAGATTTTATGAGTTATACTTCTACAAGTGGCCATTAAAGAGATAACTTCTCTTTCATAAGAGGTGGTAAATCCTTGAAACTTATTCACAACTTATTCATATTTCAAAAATGTACCCAACATGTTAATGATGTGAGCATTCCTTTTTATGGGGGCAATCATATAACAAATGGAATATATTCATCCATACTCAAAGTACCATGATAACTTCAAGTCCAAGGATCACTTACATAAACTGCCATTTAGAGATATATTCCTTTTTGACACAAAAGGCAATCTCTATGTGGATCAATCTAGTGAATTTGATCAAGTCATCAAGCACCCATATACTAGCTTAGGTGTCGCTACACCATAGTAGATGAGGTCTACTATGTGACAGCCCCACCTTCCCTAAGGCGTACCCAAGGGTTTGACGGACCGCTTGTCCAGTTCTCGCCAGGACTCACTCACGAATCTCAGAAAATAATAACAATTCCCAAACTCCAATAATATTAACTACAAAATGAGCATCACAACTTCATGGTTAAATATTACAGACCATCCAATGTTCCAAATTATCCCTACTTATTTACATACAATTGAACGAATAAACTCTAAGTCATTTAATCAAATCATCAAATACAACTAGGATGGCAAGTTACTTAAAACTAGACGTTAACTATCGAACTGTCTTTGTTTATTCCCGCTTCCCTGTTACCCATGCCTGCTAAGGAAAACAAACTAAAAGGAATAAGCTAGAAACCCAGTGAGGTTCCAAGTAAACTAGCAGGCAAGTCAAACCCAAATAGAGCAGGACGTAATGCATAATAAAACAGGTAACCAGATAGATCATGTAATGGTATACAATAAAGAACATGTTCAAAGCAAAGGATATAGGCTGCTCTTAGGAGCAGGTTCCACGACAGTTTGTCCAGTGTCCGTTGACTCTCCGTCAACCATGAAATTATAATGTCCGTAGATCACCACTAAATGTCAATCTCCATCCATCAATCATTCCCCTACCGAGCCCGAATGTCAAAGAAGTACCCAAGGTTCGTCGATCTCCTCGACCAGACCCTTGCCAACTCGATTCGACCAACTAGCCTTGGGTTGGGCTTATAGCCCTAGATATTCAGGTATTCAAGATCTGGCTTATAGTCCCAAGTATTCACGTATTCAAGAGTGGAGTCGTTGGTTGTTATCCAACGTTCACGCAGTTATTGATTGGAGATATTAGTGGTCACTTAACGCTCCGTATTCAGAATTATCAGAGTTCAAGTCATGAATTCTAGTCAGGAGTAAATAGGTTAGGAACTTGTCCTTTACCCAAAGTTGCCCAACTTACCCAACCGCTCTGGGGCTGATCTAAAGCGAGAGGTCCAACGAGGGTTCAATTCAGCCGTTACCGACCTACATTCACGCATACGCATGAGTAACCCAAGTTTTCACTTACCCAACATTTCGGATAAGGGTCCAAGGGCCTAGTTCAACCGCTGCAAGAGGAATGCAGCCGGTCTACAACCATGCACATAAACATGCAAGTCCGCACGCAAGATTAATTATTTCAAGTTTACGAAGGTCGAGTGCACATGAAGGTACACTCGCCTAGACAAGATCAAGTCATAAGTAAGCTCAACATATCATGTTTTCAAGCATTTCAAGTATTTCAAGTCCAGATACAGGTTATTTGTAAATCAAATTGCTGGTACATGCATGAACAAGATATCAAAAGTTTAGTCGAATTTGGTCAAGTGCGATAAAGTACACACTTGCATATGAAACGATAAATCATGTGCCTAGCAATTTCTAGCAACAATGAGCACAAAACATGCAGTTGGAACACTCACCATGGCAACAAGCTTAAGTGTTTGCCTCAGGAAGACTTCCGGCCTCACCTTCAAGTTCTGAAATCAAGTATGTAAAGTGCCATGAGATCCACTACTCCAAGCTACGATATTCAAACAAAAACACTTCCAAACCAACCAAGTTATCTCAACTCCAATCATAAAACTAAGCTCAAAATGGTTCTACCACTCCAACTTGAAATTGGAAATCAAAGCAAGAACAGCTTTTGAAGAACAGGATTTTCTCTAGTGTTGCGCGATACTATTTTAAAAATCATATCTCAAGTTTCTTAAGTCAAAATTTTATAAAATTTACACCGTTAGAAAATAGACTTAAAGGGTTATAATTTCCCAGAAGACACATTAGTAAAATTCTGTCCACAATTTAGTCAAATTCTAGTCTCAAGTTGCTGCTTCATCCGGTAGAAAAACAGAGCAGGTGTGGAAATTTAGTCAACTTTGGAAAATCATAGATATTCATAGGAATTGAGAAAACTTCTAAAATTTTCATGGTAGAAAGTACTCTGAATCTAGTTTTTCAAACGCAATAAATGGAACTCAATTCCAACTTTTCTACATGAAGTAATAACCAATTTCCCAAAGCTGCGTAGAGTTTCCTGTGGAAATTTCCAGCAGCAAAACAATGAAGGAAAACAAGGTAGTGCACCTCTTTTGGTTATGATATTCACTCCAATTCAACACACCATACTTGTTCAAGGTTTTAGCAAGTGAAATGAGTAAGATTGTATCCAAAAGATTATCAAACTAAGGGTTTTAAGGCTAAAAGATAGAAGGGTACAAGGCTGCCCTGCCTACCAGAAATTTCAACAATGGAACAAGCAAAATCATGAGGCATTCACCTTCCAAAATTCACAGCTTTTATTCAAGTTTAACACAGAAAAGTCCCAACCAATGTTTCCAACAGGTTTTGACCAAATCTTATCATAAAAAGGTTGAAGAAAAACAAGGTAAAATACATCACTATCCACTCAGCCAACAAGCAACAATTGTAGCCAGCAAATTAGAGAAAAGTACCAATGAAAACCCTTCATTTCACCTCAAATTCAGCACATAAGTAAAGCTTAAAGGTTTACCCAGTATCTTAGGCAAATTTGCCGCAAATTCACTCCACAATCAAAGAAAACCAAGATGATTCCCAATCAGACAGCATTTCCCCTTGATTTCTTAACTTTCCTTTCCAAATTCAACACTTATATTCATAGCAATCCAACCTCAATCACAACCACAAGTTATAGGCTATAAAGTACACTTGTTTAAGGCCACAAAAGCTACCCAAAATAGACCATTATCTAGTTCAATCATAATCATATCAAAGCTGGAAAAAAATGTAACCCTAAGCTAAAAGTTATATACTAAAGCTAAAAGTTCATATAATGAAGTCACAAGTGCACACAAAAGCTAGAGAAACTCCATGGCAAGACAACAAGGACATAACATAGCTAAAATCAACATTTCAAGGAAAAAAATTTCTCTCTCAAAGTTGGAATTTTTCCAATCACCACACAAATCATGAAATTTTCCCTAGAATCCACCATAATCAAGTCATATATCCAGTCAAATGCAAGTTAAATGAGAAGAAATGGTTTCAAGCCATGATTACCTTTAATCCTAGGAAGAAGAGCAACCAAAGCTTCCTTTTTTCCCCAAATTCCTTCACCCAAGGTCTTCTTCCTTCTTTAAAGTTACTTCCAATGGATTGGATTGCAAGCTTATGGTAAAATCTCAAGATTCAAGCAAGAATTTCTAGGTTGGAAATGAAGTTTATTTTCTCTCCTTTTCTTCTCCAAGGAGTCGGCCAAGAGGTAAGAAAGGGAATGAAATTTTTGGTCAATTTTTTTTTCCAAGATGAAGACTAAAACTAGTCTTAGTCAAAGGTGCCTTGGATTGCCAACAAGTGTTATCGTAGGGTTTCAAGCTTATCTTCTTGTCTTTCCTTTGTCTTATCTCACTAATCCATATTATTTTCCTCTAATCCACTCTTACCACTGTTAATCACATAAACCCTTTAATAAAGTATCCATTTTTGTTCACTAAATTTAATACGCAACACACTAGTGGGTCCCACTTCCATAATGCATCACGAACTTAACATGTATTAATTTATACAAGAAAAAATGATTTAAAAACTTGACTTACTTATAAAAATATCTAGGAAATTAAGGCAATAAATTAAAGTAAAGAAAATGTATTCAAAGAAATAAAATACATTAAAGCCCTTTCCCCTACAAGATCAAAGTCGTCTCCAAGTTTCGCGGAGAACCAGCAATGCTGTTCTCTGATGCAGACATAGTGCTGCTGGCTTCACCGCTCAAGCACACACTCGTAGGCAATTTTTCTTATGGGCGGCCACACCTAGATACCATCTGAAAGTCCTTTCAACACATAGGCTTCCATTCAAATCTCAAAATTGGGGTTCTAGACCCACGGCACGTGCTCCTTTGTTTCTCAGCAGAAGATGACTTCCTGCGATGCTGGCTAAGAGGGCGTTGGATGATTTCTGGCTTCCCACTCTATGTTTTCAAATGGACTCCAGATTTCAAGGTCAACAGCGAACCTTCGTGTGCCCTAGTATGGCTCTCATTTGAGCAGTTACCAATTCACTTTTTCGATAAATCCTCCCTGTTCTCCATCGCAAATGCGATAGACACCCCCCTTAAGATTGATACAACCACTACTACCTTGTCTCGCCCAAGCATTGCACGGGTATGCGTTGATTTGGACCTTCTGGGAGAACATCCGGATCGTATATGGATAGGAGTCGGTAGCAGCGGTTTCTGGCAGAGGGTGAACTATGATAATCTCCTTTCCTACTGCTCCGGATGTCATAAACAAGGCCATGCCGCCCCAGACTGTCAGCGCCGCTTGGAACGCAAGGAGACCAACGGAGCAGCGCAGTTGACACTTGGTTTTGCCGCCATGGACGTAGCACATGAGGCAACCGCCAACTTGGGCCTGGCAGCCATGGTGATGGGCACTGCCTCCCTTTCTCTAAAGCCATGTGCAGAAGGTAACAGCACTGTTGAGGGACATGAGCAGGCCATTCCGATACTCCAGTCTGATGCTTCTGGTGCCCAACGCTCGGGTGTTATGGTCGCAGCAGTGGAGACACCCACCAAGGTGGGTCAGATAGCAGCGGGAAGCGACGCCGCCTCCATTGCTCTGGAGCCACGTACAGATGGTCAAGCTACAGCCGAGGGGTCTTACGAGAGGTCACCTCAAGCCATCCCAGTTCCGGTCTTGCAGTCAGGTGCACTCCCAAGGATGGGGCTGCCTGTGCAAACCTGTGACAGCAACGGCCAGCCCAGTAGCGTGGAGGGAAGCAGGGCAGCTATCGACCATGATCTCTCCTCTACCAATTCCTCTGATTGGCATAGGCAGGGGCATTTGGATGACATGGCTCTCGCTCGCCGCAACAGGAGGAGGAAAGGTATGCGGGCTACCTCCTGCTCGGACACAGATGGAGAGGCAGCGTAACCCCTTTACGCTGACCGTGGCCTGCTGATCACTTCTCTCAGGGAGTTTAGCACCTCTTTGGCCCAGCGACTTCTGCCACTTGCTCGAGCCAACGATGAATTTGTTGTTGTGACCTCGAAGAAGTCTCGGAAGAAGAGGTGCCATATTCATCTACTGCGGCATATTCTTACGAGGCAAGCTTCTAAAGCTGTTGGTCCTTCTTCCTTTTCCTTTTCCAATGAATAGTTTTCTACTTTGGAATATAAGGGGGGAGGTGGTAAATCTTCTGTCCGTCACCTAAAGCATTTAGTTCGTGTCCACAACATTTCTATTCTGGTTCTTTTTGAGCCGCTGGCAGACGCAGCTCAAATAGAAGGTCTACGTTCGAAGCTTTCTTTTGACTTTAGTTTGTTCAATGTGTCTAAAAAAATCTGGCTTCTATGGAGATCTGGTTTTCACTTCACTATTTTACGCAACTCTGAGCAATTGCTCCATGTTATGATGATGCATGACTCTTGGTCTAGTGTGGGGATTGCTACCTTTGTCTACGCCAAGTGCACCCGAGTGGAGCGTCGAGTACTGTGGTCAGACCTGGTATCGATAGCTAACACAGCAACAAGACTGTGGTTAGTTGGAGGGGATTTCAACGTTATATCGTCAATTACGGAGTATGTGGGGAGAGCTGCTGTGACGACCCCACCTCTCCCTAGGGCATACCCTAGGATTTAGCGGACCGCCTACCCAACTCTCGTCAGGACTCACTCACTCACGTCAAGAAAATAGGGTGCAACCTCTATAATGAAGGAAATAACATTTCCCAAGTTTGGAACGTACAAATACATTCATTTCTATCTCAAATATCCATACAATCTCAAATATATCAAAAGATTTAAGTTCTCAATACATTCAACCCTAATCGAGCGACTAGCGCGAGTACAATTGCAAACGTTCAAAAACTAGACTATGCTAGCCTGTACCAGTCTCACGCTTTCGTTCGTATTCCCTGTAAGGAAAACAAAACTAAAGGAATGAGCTAAAAGCCCAGTGAGGTTCCCAAATAAGAAATCAGATATAGAAATCAAGGAAATGTTACATTTAGCAATTTGCATATTTTGCACAGTAATATCCAGTCATTCAAGAAATAAACACTCAATCATTGGAAGGATACATACTTGCTGGAGCCATTCATTCAAGTCATTCATTCATTCATTCGCCAATCATTTTTCTTATCCCTCCGATATTCGAAAAACATTTGGAAGTGAAAACTCCTCCAGTTCTTGACATTCATTCATTGATTTCATTTCCCGCCACTAGCCAATTCACTGGCCAGTTCTCCACCAACCTTCGTGGTCATACTCGAGTATACCAAAACACTGTTCCAAGGTCAACAGCCGCCCGATCGAGTCCGTTTCTGGCTCGAGTCGACTGGCAACGAAGGGCAATGGCCAAATTCAGTCAAAAAGCTTACATTCATGCACAAGTAGCATTCAATCATTGAAAATCAACTTTGGCTTGGGTCAAGTGCGATAAAGTACATACTCGCCCATCCAAAATCCATTTAACAATCCTTAGAAAGCATTTAACATTCAAACAAACATTCACAAATAGTCACATAGTCACTTATTGTACAAACACACAATGGAACACTCGCCCGTCTAAGCCAAAATAACGTCAAAAGTTTTCTTCCGGATTATGCCCTTGATCACCGACAAACTCTAAGAATAACCAATCCCAAATTAAAGTGAGCAAATATAATTTAAGATTCAACTAACCCTAAAATCAAACCTTACATCTTACTAATATTCATAAGAGCAAGTAATAGAAATTTAGGCAGCATGCCCTTTGTATTTCACTATTTTCCAGCCATTTATCGCTTCAATATTTTTCTCAATTCAGCCCCAACACCTCACACAAATAATCTTACCACAATAGCCTTTCAATAGGCTCAATGTCGTTCAATTACAAAACAATGCTAGTAAATTGACCAGAAATAATGTTTAAGACAAATAACAAAATAACAGGTTTGACGTCTCTTAGCGTTTCGGTCATAATCGAAGCTATGCTTATACCGTTTCGAAGCTAAGACAAAGGGTTACAATTTTCATGAAGATAACTCAACCCAATTCACCATTGATCCAGGTCGAATTTGCAGATTACCGAACCAGAATTTCATTGTCAGTCTGGTTATCAGCACTGGATTTAAATAGCAAAATTCCGATTGAGGCATTTTCAGATAAGTTGGAAAGCTGAAATGTAGGGATAAAATTTTTGTGTTTTGGCCAAAGGCTGATTTGATACGGATCAAAGTGAAAAACGAAGCCAAAAATGTGAAATCTCAAAACTGCCCGCGGAAAAGAACATTTGGCAGTCTGGGGTATTTTAGTTATTTCACATGCTACAGTACTCCGATTAAGCTGAAATTTTACAAGCAGCTATATAACACCATTTTCTACATCTTTCATGTTTTGACCTAAGCCTAATTCGGCCTCTAACATGGACGAATGAAGCTAGTCGAAGCAGGGCAGTTCAATCTTGAAGCTGGAAATTTGATGAATTCAAGATATAAAATTCTCATTCATGTCTTGAACCACTACTCCAACTCCCTATCTAAGCTTATTAACATCATATGCTACATAATCAACAAGAAACACAACTAAACAACTCAAACCCTAGCTCAAAAATCCACCATATCCATCAAAACTACTTAAATAACTATCATTAGCCAAGAGTATGAGTTGCTATACAAACTTAAACAAGATTAAGGGAGAGCAAAAGGAAAGACAGCCTTAATACTTTGCCAACGATGCTTGCAAGAGAAATCTCAACCTTTCCTTCCAAACCTTTAGCACACCAAGCTTCCCAAGTTCCCAAATAAGAGGTTAATCGGTTTAGATTTTCGGTTTTCACTCAAACTAAGATAGAAATCAAGATTGAAATGAAGTGGTTTTTCTCTCTTTTTTTTCTCCCTTAAGTCTCGGCCACAATGAAGCTAATGAGGCAAAAATGGAGCTCCAAGAAAGGATAAGAAACTAAGACTTGTCTTAGGTCAAAGATGGTTGGATGACTTCCAAGTGTTACCACAAGATCAACTCTCAACTTTTTTTCTTTTCCTTGGTTTTTATTAGTAAAAAATTTCGGCCCTCTTGAGCTGATTAAGGGCTAATATTTATGCACTAATAACAATGATATTAAGTTAATAAAGTAGTGGTCACGTGGTGTGTTCAATCGGTAGCGAACGGTACACGTCGGTTCAACCCGATTTTCCTTAAATCGCGTGTACTAGTATTTTAATGTATGATTCACTAACTTATTATTATTACTTCTAATCACACACTTTTTCTTATGTAAAACTCACTCTTAATCACCAAATTTAGTACACACTTTGTACCGATTACTCACACTACGAAAAGACGTAAAAATTCTAGTTTACCGTAACGATGAAAGTAAAGAGGAAACCCTTGGTTCTATGATTAATTGTAACTATGGAGTAGGTAAATGAGTAGTAAAGCTATTATAAAGTAATTTATTCAAAATAAAAGGAAATTTTAAGAAAATAAGAAGAATTTTGCGAGTCTTCACAGCTGCTCAAGATCTTGGGGCTATTGCTGACTTCAATGAGGCGATACAGGCTTGCTCTCTCACGGAAGTACCCTTTTCGGGTAGCTCTTTCACTTGGACTGGGGTTAGAGCTGGTGCAAGAGTTTGGAAGTGACTGGACCGTGCGCTAGTAAACCAAGCCTGGCTAGACTTCACGACCAACACAGCTGTCCAGCACCTCAGTCGTACCACTTCAAATCACTCCCCCTTGCTGTTCACCGTTCGAAAGGATGGTGCTCGTGTCCTGAAGGCTTTTAAATTCCAAATTTTTTGATTTCTAGCGGCAATTTTCTCCAAGTGGTCCGTGATAATTGGAGCCTTCCTGTTCAGGGGTACGGCATGTACTCCCTATCATATAAACTCAAGCGGCTTAAAGGCTGTTTGAAGGATTGGAATAGACAGCATTTTAGGAATATCTTCCACGTGGTAAACAGCGAGAATTGGAAGTGTAGCAACGGGAAGCCGAATACGAAACCTAGCAAACAGATGACGCTAGAAGTGCGCTGCATCGCGCCCAAGCTCAGCTCTTATCTAGCCTAAGGAACGAAGAGGAATTTTGGCTGCAAAAGGCGAGAATTAAATGGGCCAATGACGGGGATAGCAATACCAGATTTTTCCATGCCTCCGTTCGGGACAAACGGGCCAAACTCACCATCCATAGAATCAAGGATGAAGCTGGGTCGTGGGTGGAAGAGGAAGAGCAAATTGCAGCAGTGGCTAAGAGATTCTTCAAGGACTTGTTAGTTGCCGACGAACCAGCTGAGGTTGAAGCATTGGTACAGCACATTCCCAGTCTTGTGACTGAGGATCATAATAACCGGCTTCTAGGGGACGTCACCCTTGAAGAAGTGCGACAGGTAGTATTCGATCTAGATGGCAACAGCGCGTCGGGTCCGGATGGCTTTTCTGGAACTTTCTTCACTTACTGTTGGGATATTATCGCATAAGATGTCCTGCAGGCAACCAAAGATTTCATGGCGGGAACCCCAATCCCAAAGGGTATAAGTAGTACCCTTATTGTCTTGATCCCGAAGAAACCGAACCCCTCCTTCTTCGCGGACTTTCAGCCTATCAGCTTGTGTACCTTCGTTAACAAAGTTTTTACCAAAGTCTTCACTAACAGATTGCGAGTCCTTCTGCAGGCTCTTATCTCGCCAGAGCAATCCGCTTTTGTTCCAGGGCGGGACATAGCAGAAAACATTCTTCTTGCACAAGAGTTAGTTGGGTCCGTCAATAGGAAAGCTCGGGGCCATAACTGCATCCTCAAGCTTGACATGATGAAGGCGTTTGACAGAGTCTCATGGTTATTTCTCGAGCAGCTCTTGGGGAGGTTTGATTTTCACCCCGGTTTATTCGTCTCATCACCAATAACCTCTCCCAGAGTTGGTTCTCTGTTTTGGTGAACGGTAGTCCAAGGGGTTTCTTTCAAGCAACCCGGGGGCTCAAACAGGGGGACCCTCTCTCGCCGATTCTATTTATTCTTGTTTCTGAAGCTTTTAGTCGAGGTTTGACTAGGCTTGTGCAGGAGGGCAGCATCACCCCCTTCGCTCTGCCACGGAGTTGTTTCCCCATTACGCACCTCTCCTTCGCCAACGATGTGGTTGTTTTCACCAGGGGGGATCGGCGCTCCGTTAAGCACTTGATGGTTTTCTTGGACACCTTTCAGAGAGGGTCGGGTTAGAAAGTCAATAAGCAGAAAAGTTTCTTCATAACCCCTTCACAGTATGGAGTCGCTCATAACTGCACAATCCAGCACATCACTGGCTTCAGGCACAGCTCGCTTCCATTTATGTACCTAGGCTGCAACCTCTATAACGGCCGCCGAAAGAAAGAATAATTCCAATACCTAACTAAGAAACTTATAGCTAAGGTGTGAGGTGGAAGAAGAAGCTCCTCTCTCCAGGAGGGCGCTTAATCCTTATTCAGCACGTCCTCTCTTCCATTCCTTTGCATGTGTTGGCAGTCATGGACCCCCCAGTAGCTGTCCTTAAGAATTTTGACAAAATTCTAGCGGATTTCTTCTGGGGAGAGCCAGAGGAGGGCCCTAGGCGCCACTGGCGAGCCTAGCGTGATTTGTGTTACCCCACTGCTGAGGATGGACTGGGTCTGCAAAGTTTCCACGATGTCCAAGTGGCTTTTAGTTGCAAGCTTTGGTGGCTATACCGAAATTCAGAGTCGTTGATGGCTAGGTTCATGCTCTCTAAGTACGGCTCGGGCCATTTGCGCCGCAACCCTTCATGGGTGTGGAGGCGGATGCTCTCTGTGCAGACCACAGTTGATCGCTTCTCCGAGGACCTGGATCCCCAAGAGGGGAAAAGGATCTGGACCTTTACAGCTTCTGGGAGTTTCTCGACCTCCTCCGCGTACGAAGCAACCCGAGGGGCACGAGCGACTCTCATGTCCGGGAAGTTAATCTGGGATCGCCGCCTTCCCTGCAAGGTCTCCATTTTTATGTGGAAACTGTTGAATGAGTATCTGTCGTTCCCTAAATCACTGCACAAGATTGGTTTCCAGCCTCCCTCTAAGTGCTTTTTCTGCCCAAGCAAGGAAATGCGAGATCATGTGTTATCAGATTGCCTATTTGCATCGGCTATTTGGGGGTTCTTCTCCTATGCCCTTAAACTCCCAGGGTTCTCATCGGATGGTGTCCAGATACGGTTACAACATTGGTGGTCCAATGTCTCACTTAACTCGGTGAGAGGGTTGTTGCTCATAATTTTACCGTCCATCATTTGCTGGGAGATTTGGAAGGTTCGGAATCATCTTTTCCATAATGGTGGCAATGTTTGTCATATGCGGGTTTGTCGATACATTCAACTGTCGGTCTTGTCTATCTCGTAAGTGGTTCCCTTCGTACAGGTTACACCTGAGGATTCGACGCTAGTGGCTCTAGGGTTGGTCTCCCGCCTCTCCCAACCCAAGCCAAAAGTCCCTATCTCGATTCTGTGGAAATGTCCGTCTCCAGACACTGTCAAACTCAATATGGATGGTTCATCCCTAGGGAACCCTGGCCCCTCAGGCGAGGGTGGCATGGTACGGAACCCTTCCGAGGACGTCTTGTTTGGCTTTTCAATGTTTTTTGGGATTCGGACGAACATGGAGGCTGAGGCCCTTCTAGAGGGGATACAACTTTGTATAGAACGCGGCCTCACAGCAGTGGACATCGAAATAGATTCCAATAACCTGGTGCCCATGTTGCAGGGCAAATCTGAAGTTCCTTGGAGGATATGGCGATCAATCTCTCGCATCTGACAATTGACCCTAGGCAAGCACTTCACCTTCACCCACGTTTTTCGGGAGGCCAATGTGGTGGCCGATGCCCTTGCAACCCTTGCAAGCTCTTCTCACCACTTCTCGGTCCTCTCAGCGACGCAACTCCCCAAAAATATCAAAGGCCTAGTTGCCTTAGACAGAGCCCAACTCCCTTATATTAGGATGGTTCACCCCTTGACCGTGTAACGGAATCATTCTCCATCTCTATCCTTCTCCCGTTGTACTCCTCCTTTTTTAACGTGAAAAAAAATATGAAATAATTTCGAGTCCTTACATAGTACTTCTCGATAGAAGTGGCTTAGTATATGCTAGTCTAACCATATTAACAATGTCCCATTGTTATTAATACTGTGACTAGAGATATTTAAGAATAAACTTATTAAATCAAATGAACCTCATCATCATAACACTTATGATCCCATTGATTAAATTTATTCTAGGGACATTATCATACAAGTATAAATATACAAGCAATCAATATGATAAAAAAATCATTTGTTAGAGCACAAACAGTCCAAGTACATATGAATTTCCCCATAAGTGATTGTCTTTAGGGCATATATACTAACACTTTGAACTAGCATATCCATGAGAGTGGAAGGGTTGAAGATCTCACAATTATTTTTTTTCAGATGATAGTTAGTTATTCACACAAGCTAATGAAAGAAATGTGGAAGAATTATGGGGGTTTTAAACATATGCGATTCAAAATCTGGCCAAACAAAATCCTTTTTCTATTTAGCAGCATCAATATGCCATCTTAGTAGAAGAAGCAATTATGCAACAAACTTGGGATACAATTGGTTACGGCAGATGGAAAGTCTCTGGGATTGCCATATTTGGTGGGTAAATCAAGATAAGAAATTTTTGCTTTCATTAAGAATAGAGTGTGAGGAAATTAAAAGGAAGGAAAGAGAAGACTTTATCCCAAGCAAGCAAGAGGTTCTCATCAAGTTAATCATCTAGGCAATTCCAACATATGTGTTTGTTTGGATGTAAAATATTTTTTGGAAAACATTTTCAATGTTTTTCGCTTTCTGGCTCTTAATTAAGTGGGGAAAAAATTTTTGTTCAAAAGGGCAAAAAACAATTTACCCCAGCGAGTTACTGAAGTTATTTTCTTTTGATCGAGCGTCTCTGGGTAGAGCTCTTTTCTAATTACTTCGACAAAATAACAATCAAGAAAACAAAGATCGAAAGAGACAAAGAGGTCATGAACACTCCATCTCCGGCGAAGGGACTAATCCAAGATCAAATTCCAGGGATGTAAACTTCTCAAGGTCTCCCCCCTCCCTGCTAAAGGGCACTATGCAGGTCTCTGTCTTTCGTATTTCAATTAAGGACACAAAGTGTAAAAGAAGGGAGAGATCACCAACGAAGACCTCTATCTCCGGTGACGGCAACAGCTATGTGATTCAGATAAGACTCTAGCATTATGCAAGTCTACTAGTTTTATTTTAATCTTTCTTTTTTTTGTTTTGAAAAAATCTACGGTTAAATTTGGTGTTCTAATTTAGGGATTTATCAACTTTTTGTTTTTTTTTTTTGAAAAATCCTACCCGTGGGGAAGGGATGCCACCCCTAACTATTATTAATGATTACTAAAGGAGAAACAATCGGTACATAGAGAAAGCTGTAAACAAGGAGACACCAAATTTAGGGATTTATCAACTTTTTTTTTTTTTTTTGAAAAATCCTACCCGTGGGGAAAGGATGCCACCCCTAACTATTATTAATGATTACTAAAGGAGAAACAATCGGTACATAGAGAAAGTTGTAAACAAGGAGAATTACACGGACTCGTCGAATTGCTGCATGGGTGGTACTACAATTTCTGAGAATTTTGTTACTAATTTTTCTCAAGGATTTGAGATTTTGCATTGAAAAATCTTTAAAATTTTTTGTAATTGATGGAAGCTCTTGGTATTTTGAATATTTGGCAAAATTTTGCTCCGCTCCTTTTTCATACTAGGAATAGTTATACCATTGATTGAAAAGCCATCTTATGACCTATTGCCTCATTCTGTAGTATCCACTCTTGAGAATTGAGATAGGATTTTACTTTGTAAGATAGTGATAAGTACTACATGTATTGATTTTATTCTTTTGTTCAAAGATTAGGTGATGAGAAGCTGCAACAACCAACTTTGAAGAAAAGCAAATGGTACCAATTATTCTTGAGCAATATAAATATAGGCTTAAAAAGTATACTAATTGAGTTATTCTTCCACTTATTCGCCAGTAGACATGAAGGAGAAATGCATGGTAATTGAGCTAATATTGATTAGCTAATGGTTTTTTTGTCTTATCTTGTACTGGGTCACTTGGTAATTTACAGATTAGCTTTAATGTTTTCATGTCTTGTGAAACACTTTGTTGTCATATCAAGGTGATCTGTAAACCTTTTGTGAATGTAGTTTAGTTTCATCAATAAAAAGTTTTGACTTGTAATTTCTAGGACTAGAGAATGCCACTACTTACTCGGAGTGTGAGTGGTGATTATGTTTTGTTTAAATTTAGGTTTATCACATATTTTTAGACCAATTTATGTCTTATGTATTGTTTATGGCACCTAGTTTAATACCTATTTTGGAAAATGTAGCCATTAACAATGAGTGAAGAAATAGTTGCACATGATTGCTAAATTTGTTTTATGAATTATCTATGTTGTATCCACCAATCATGCAACAGCCTCATGCTAAGTAAACAAAAGGTATCTCCCCTTGTAGTTATTCCTTCTTTGCTTTAACTTGAATGCAAACTCAGGGACCGTCATATTGATTATCAACATGTAGATCTTTTCTTTAGCTTTTCAAAATCTTTTAGTTATTCTGAACCACTTGTTTTGCAGAGTTAGAACAAGCCTATGGTGGTGATCACAACTGTTAATTCAATTGCTATTCTTTGAAGGCTCGATCATTTTGTTTCATCCATCTAGTTTCTTTAGAAGACATAGATTTGAAGAAATTGCAGCAGTAAAGAAATTGAGAAGACATTTTTGATGAATTTCAGGATTAGGCTCGAGATTTGTCTTTATTGGTGCTCTGGACTTCTGCTTTTGGTTAGTCAGTATAACTATGGAGCATATACTATCAATTTCGATATTGTTGTTACTATAATTGTCATGACTGTCTTAGTCATATACTTTCTTTTTTTAAAATATCCTTTTATTCAAGTGAATAACGAAAGTACAAGAGCGGAGGGGGATATGAACTATACCTTCAACTAAATACAGGCCATAGACGGTCATCTGAAAAATCTAAAACTGCCAATTCCTTGCATATCGACGTTACAGAGACCTCTAATAGACCTAGGCAAAGATTGAAGTGTGGAAAATATTAAAAATCTATTAGAATAGCTGCCAATGGATGCCAGAGAATCTGCAACAGCGTATTCCTCTTGATACGTATGCACATAGGAGAAAGTTGAATAGTTGAGCAACTGGTAAAATTTCTAGTGAAATGCCAATATTAGCAGGGTTCACCAAATCGGCCGATTCCGAATTGACTCGCCCGAGTCATAACCGAAACAGGAGGCACCGGTACGATACCAACACTCGCATCGCCGTTTGACTGAAATCCGAGTTGACTCGGGTTAACTCGGTTGATATTGACCGAGTCAACTCAGATTGATAAGAAATCAGCAGAACTCATCGAGTTTAGCCGAGTCAAATTGCGAGTCAGACAATGAAATCACCCACATGATTTTCTTCTTTCTTCCACCAGTCGCCATCCTCATTCCATCACTTTTGCTAGTGCAACCCCATCATAATTAGTTGAGGTTTCTCAAGGGTTGTGGTTGTAAGACTCGTAATTTCAGTGGGATTGATCCTAATCTTCAGATTAGAAGTATGAACAAGACAAATTAGAGTAAATTTGGAAGTAAGATGAATCTAGGGTATAGGAACAATATGGATTAGAGGAGTATTGAGGAGAGAGTAAGTTTTGAGGAGGAGAATAGTTGATGGATGGAAAAGTAGAGTTAGTGATAGGGGTGTCAACTGTTGACCTTGGTCCCTATCTTTTGATGTTTACAAAACAATGGATAATACTAATATCTTTTCAAGAAATACTTTCAGCTATGAAGCAAATCAGATTCAAAGATTAATCACATTTGAAAGGGACAAAGTATGCTGAAGCTGTCGGACGCTCAAGAAGTCAGGATCGGACGTCCGACAATCATTGCGCAACTTCGGACGCAGAAAATCAGCCTACCGGACGTCCGAAAGAATTGAAGAAAATCTCTTAAACTCACTGCCTGCTGTCAGACGCAAAAAACAGGACTATCGGACGTCCGACACTCCAACGGCTAGTTGACTCTTCAGCTACTTTCTATCCGTTGGAAGCATTATTGTGGCAATTTCTTGGTCCTATATATATAGTGGTTGGTCAGATACATAAAAGAACTTTTGCACACTGAAGATACGAAAGATCTAGAGAGATTTTAGTGAGAAAATACTCTTCAAAGAAGATTTGTAGTCTTAGTGGTGTGAGATTCATTGTAAGCTTTTCATTTGTGAGTGAATACTTCATGAGTGTAGCTCTGTGAGGGTTGTCCTGAGAGATAGTAAAATGTCCTGGCTTGACCGAGTGGAGTTCGGGGCAAGGAGGAGGTGAACCTTCCTTTGTACACAAGAGTGATTGTAATTCATCAACTTGAAGTAGCTTGTTTGAATTAACCTACAAGCTCAAGAGGAGTTGGGTAGTTAATTGGTTTGCTATTCTTTCCTTTTTATTTACTTATTGTTACGTTTGAGATCTTTACATTATTTATCTCTTCTATTTGGTTGTTTTCGATCCTTACATCAACGAATCGATTCGCGAGCATCTCGTTCAAATGAACGACTTGAGCTCGGTCAAATCGAGCTCGAGTCGATCTCGAAATATATAAATATCGAAACGAATCGAATTCGAGCCTAAAAATATTATGCTCGATAAGCTAGCGAGCTTTTCAAGCTTAAGGTATATTTAAATATATATAATTTTATATTTATAAAATTACTTATATATATAGTTGTAAGTTTAATTGCATGTTGTACCTATTAAAATTCAAAATATAATAGGGGTATTATTGTCTTTTCAAGCTTAAGTTATTTTTCCCTCGTTTCTTGCTCACTTTTGGAAGGAAAGTAGGTTGACCAAAAATAACTAAATCTTATCCCTCATTTTCCCTCCCAATCTTTTCCTTTCCCTTTTTCAAAAACCAATTCAAATATCAAAAACCTTATCCCTCCATTTCCTTTTCTTTCCTTTCTCTTCCATTCCCTCAAAACAAACAATGCCTTAAAGTTTTAGGCTTGCATCTCTTCTATTGTTTAGAAATGATCAAATCATTTAAATCACATCAATTAGGTAAAAGTTAAATTTATTAAAATGCCTATAAGATAATCTCTGAATCTTTGATATTACATCACTTTTATCAGAAATTCGGTGATTTAGAACGAAATTAGGACATCCAGACTAATTACTTTCAGTGTTTCCTTAATTTGGATACTTCTTTATTATAATAATGTAAATATCTAAAGTCCTACTACACTAATTCTTTTCCAATCATTGGCAAATCAAACAATGTTTTCCACTGTTAAACAATAAGACAAAGGGTCAATTGTGTTTCATTCCCAAATTAACTATGTTTCTATCTATTCTACACACACAACTCCTTGGCTATTACATAACCACACACTACTCTTTGGCTATTAGATCATAGCATTAAAAAATTGCACCAACATAATTTGTAATACTTTTTTTTCCAACACTAATTTAAACTTGAGGAGAATTTTTTAGCTGATCGAACAATAAGGAAACTTAATCCTAAAATCAGCTTTAACTAATACAAATTTGGGTTTCATGACTAACTCTATTACCCCTCTCATCCTTCATAATCCACCCAAGATTGACAATTCTATGCAAAAATGTGAAAAATAACATGCATTTTTTTTATGCCATTATGCTTAAAATCAACAAAAATAGAGTACACTTCAACCTTCTCTATACCCAAAAGCATGCCTTGTTTGTGAGAAAAAAAGTATTCTCCATTGACAACTTCAAGCATCACCGACGGCTCAATTGGCAAGCTAGATTTGGTGCAAAATTTCACTCCCTTCAACTTCACTGGCTTCGCACCTTTTCTTATTGCCCCGCTCTGAAGAATTTTTTCAAAACTTGAACTGTGCTTGACGATTAAGGGTTTCTTTTTATCTATTATGTTGGCTTTTAATTTCCTTTCGAAATACTTGATGTAGACACCAAATTTTTAAGGTATTTGTGTTTACTATTGTTTTTATTTTTGATTAATTTCATTTACTTTTAGTTTTTTATTTTTAAGCCATTTTATCATTTAATTAAACTTTAATCATTTAATTTTTATTTTGTTTGTTTCGATTCTAGGTTTTATTTTATTTTTTGTTTTGATTCGTGTCTCTTGTCTTACTGTAATTGAATTAAGAGTTTTTGCACTAAATTTTCGGAAAAAAAAGAAAAAAAGAAAAAGTCAATCGAAGGGACAAGAATAAGACACATAAGCCTACTTTGGGGTTTGAAATCTTGGCCTTTCAAATTAGGTTTAGTCTTTGGAGCTGCCTTTAAAATAAAAAGCCGCAAGCAAGTGAAAAGGGGGGTGGGATGGAAGACTAAAGAGGGGGCTACGGGAAACTAAGAAAAGGGGGATGAAAAAACAAAAAAAGGAGAAGGACGGCGGCTAGGTTTGGGGGGAGATCTGAGGGAGCTTCGGTCAAGAAAAAAAGGCTAAGAAACAGAGGGAAAAAGGCTTGGGGGGCCAAAGAAAAGGAGGAGAGCAGGATCAGGAGGGAACAACTGGAGAGGGAGCTACGGAAGAGGCTAAAAAAGAAACGGAGAGCTGAGAGAGGGTTTCAGGGGGGAGAAAGCGAAACAACGGCTAAGGGTAGGTTTGTGGAGAGAAAGGGAGTGACGGCCTAAAAAGGGCATCGGGCAAAAGAAAAAGGAGGACCAAGGGGAAGGAAAGGGAAAACAGGGGAAGGCTGGCGGCTGAGAAAAACAAAACAAAAACAAGAAACAGAACGAAGAGAAAACTAAAAATCTGGGAATTGGGAAGAGGGCTTCGTCTGAGGAGAAGCTTGGCCGAACAAAAAAAGAAAACTGGAAAGCTTGGGGAAGCTAGGTGAAAAAGGAACGGAGAAACAGAAACAAGCAAAGAGGGGTCAGAGGAAAGAAAGTCCAAAGAGGCGGTGCACGAAGGCACAGAGGAAGAAAAGGGGCTTCGGCCAAAGGTGAAACGGAAACAAGAAAAAGCAACAGCGGCAGCAACACCGTCACCGTTTTCCTCCCCTGCTGCCATCCCCGAGACCATCGTTCCAGAAACCACTGCCGCTCATGCCGCCACCACCTCGCCGGATTCCACCACTGCCGCCTGCGAATCTTCACCGTGAGTGATCACTGTGAGTTATCACCTTCCTTCACGCTTTAGTCTTTCTCTAAGCACAGGCCATGAAAGTTTTTTTTTAGCATGTCTACCGCGGTTTGCCGTGAGTATTTTGTTTCAATTTTATGATGTTTGTTCATGTTTCTTTGAATACACATGCTTTGAATGTTGACTGGGCTAGAATCCCGTTGGTTGCTGACAATTTTGGGGCCGATTACAGTTCCAATGGAACAAAGAACCGATGAAGTCTCTAATGTCCTTTACCTGTTTGATAAAATGCCCGACTAAAAATTCTCCTTGAAGAATGATTGACCTGTGTTTTGGCATGGAAAAGAAACGAACAGAGAGCAAGATTCAATATTTGTCATGTTTTTTTATGGAAGGAAATAGAGTCTTGGAAGGTTCTGACGTGCTCATTTTTGCATCTTTCTGCTTTATTTTTTGTATGAGCCCGAATTAATGTCCTGAAAGTGATGTTATGAGGGGGTGTTGTGAGTTTCATTGAGAATGCTTGGGTTTGAAACTAAATTTTTGATGTTGCTGACCGAAAGAAAGCTGAAATGCGGTCTGATGTTAAGCTCATTTGGAGAAGATGATTAATTACAACTCCCGTCCCCAGTTTTCCCTTTCTTTGTGATTCAACCCCAAAGTTTTTTAGAACCTCATAATTTGACCCCTAGGCCTAGTCCCCTTCATGGTTTGTGCATCTTGATCTTTGATCCTTGGCTAATTGTACTACGGTTAACATAATTTAGTGTTTCTTTTAATTGGGTCCCTGCTACAATTGCAAATTGGTCCTTGAACTTTATCTTTCCTTCTATTTTGGCCCAAAGTTCTGGAAATTGTGATTAGACCCTTAAAATTTTCTGACATAGGCAATTTAGTCCTTGGCAGCTTTAATTTTGCAACTTCATTGCTCGTTTGCTTCAATTAACCGCCGTGCTTTGTTTAAATTGCACTCAATTCATTATTTTAAGGGCTTTGTAACCAAGCGAGCTCGTGTTTGCATATTTTCTTTAATTTTCCCAAATAAATTGGTACCTTGATCTTTTCTTTTATTTTGGAGGATAAATAAGCGATTTCACTCCATTAGAGCATCAACTCAAGGGAGGTACACTCTATCCTTTATTCTTGACTTTATTTGACCTTATGTGCCTTATGTGACTTTATGTGTTCAATTGCATGCCATTTGAATGTTTTCATTTTATTTATTTACTTATTCGCTTTATTCGTTTTAATTTAGTATTTTTTATTTCATTTTAGTTCAATTTTTGATCATTCGAAAGGCACTTGAATGCCACAATTGTAATAGTTTAGGTTATTATATCATTTCATTTAATTCCTTCCCTCTTAGATTGTAGTAGGCTTCCCCCCGAATGTAATAGTTAGGGCTTTATTCGCTTTTATTTATTGTTTGTGTGGTTTGCATGCGTATGTGCTATGTGTTCAATTGCTTTCTTAGGGTTTGGCATCTAGATATACATGCTTATGTGTTATGTGTTATGTGAATTACGTGCTCACATGTCTACTTGCTTTAATTATGCACATTACTTATATATGTGTATGATGGATGCAAATGCACGTAATCGTGGCTAGTCCAATGCTAGCCATGATTGTCCCCTCGAGCTCTTGCAAGTCCAATGCTTGTGAGAGAGCGTTAGTGAAGGACTAGTCCAACGCTAGACCCTTAGGAGCCCTTCGCGCGTTAGATCATGATTGCATGATAAAAACACTTCATTTCATGCATATTTTCACTTTTTAGGGCCTTTTATCATTTTGTATGATATTCCCCTTATACGTATATCCCTTATCCCTAATTTCCCTATATATATACCCCTATGTATGATACATGACATTAGAATTGCATTTCATTCTAGAAATAGGATTAGGGTAGTGCATTTGCTTGATTAGATTAGAGAATAACCCCTTGGATATGGGATATGGACGAGTTTGGCTTTTCTAGCCTTAGCACGCTCGTATTCCCTCTATTAAAGGAAAAATTGAGTCACGAACATTAGTCCCCCATACCCGACATGATGCATTCCTTAAGACATGTATATTTATGTAATTATTTTATTTCTTTCCTTTTACTAGAGTCTCATATTTTTGTATTATTCGTGACCTCGCCAAAGAGTCATTATTGGGCATCACAATTAATGTGATTGGCACCATTCAAGTTTTGAAGAGAAAATTTGCCCCCCGATACCCCCCTAGGTCTAGAGTTTGCATTCATATAGTACATCCAAATGTGATAAATTCTTTGGTTAAAACAAGAAAGTCTTTGACTAAATCACGCAACTAGCCTTGGCTAGGTCGAAGGGGTGCCTTGGATTTCATCCTTGCCTTCCCCTTCGTCAAATGTGACTCCCGAACCTTTTTCGTTGGTTTACGTAGACTAGGAGTCGTTTAAAAGGGGTTTCTTTCTGCCTTTTCCTTGGAAAAAATTCATTTTTTGATGACTTGGTACACCTTGACTCTATACCAAGTGGCGACTCCGATTTTTATTTCAAAACCCTTTTTAAACTATATTTTGGGTCAAATCGTCGCATTTTCAAGTCCCATTTAGACCCACTTTCTTTGTAGATCAAAAATCATTCAAATCAAAAAATTCACTTTTAAACAATTTATTTTTCTTATAAAAAATAGGGCGCGACAGCTGGCGACTCCACTGGGGACTTAGAGAGTCCGAACATTTGATTTAGTCAATCATTTTCTTCTTTTAACCTATCCATATATCGCATTTGGATGTTTAGAGTTGCATTTTTCCTTTTATAGGGTTTTGCATTTCGCGCGTATCCAATTCACTCACTCACCCATTTTGCGTACGATTGTTTTGATGGATGGATGGTTTATGTATGTGATTCCACGCTTTGCATTGCATTTGGGTGGGGGATATTACCCTAGAGTCTCGCGTTGGTTCTTGATCCCTCCCCTCTAAACGAGCACTAGCATACGTGCATACGCTTTAATTTTTGTACGCCTTATTTATTTTCTTTTAGTGGCTTGTCACGCCACTCCACCCTATTAGGATTTTAGGCGACCCACTTGGACGTGTGATCGCGACACGACGTGTGCGTAGCACGATCCGAGGGGTCACTCAATCTTCCGCTTTAAGCTTTGGGTTAATAGTCTTTAGCTTTTAGTCGAAGGTTGAGGATTTTTGATAGATTCGTTCAGACATGTGGCCGTGACACGACGTGTGCGTTGCAGTGTCTGGGGAATCGCTCGAGCCACCGACAAAGAACCTTGGGATTGATGACCTTTGGTTTCCAAGTTTGAAGGCTCGGGGACCTAAAACCTATCGAGTCTAGATGCATTAGTGAGCCAATACCTCATGCATCCATGATAGCTTGCCTAGGGTAGAGTCTGCCTTGCCTTATTAGGGACACTATTCACGAGGGGAGGGATCCAACCCATTTTTCCCTTTTATTACTTTATTTCTTCGTATTGATTTTATTGCTTTATCTCGTTGCTACAATGTGTTATGTGTATTTATCTGGTTGAACTAAATTTTCTTGGTTTTGTGTCCCCATTGCATTCACAAACCCTAGCAAATAAGAGGTCTGGCATGACCTTCTTTTAAAACCCACCCTCGTAGATAGGCTATTGCACGTTTAAGAAATTTTGGTATATTTTGTTCATAAATTAATAATGCCATACCATTTTAGGTCTACCCTGGCAAATAAAGGGTTCCTTAGGTCACGTTTCATTTCGAATTGCACATTTTACTGCTTTAATAAACAGGCATCATGCATAAACCGTAGAAAGTGAATGCCATTTAGGGGATCCCGTGTTAGGAATAAGCCACTTTGTGTCTCAGATACTTAATCCAAGGAGACTTGCACGTTTACATTTTGTACCATCCAAAGGGGTAGTGCACAAGGTAAGGTAGGATCCGATCATTTTCATAGAGCGATCTTTGGAATATGAGCGTCTAATAATCACTTTTTGGCCACTTTATCAAAATTGGTAAAAAATCCCTGGCGTAAAGGACATTAATTTGAAGAAATTCACAAATAATCCCTCGCTATTGAGACGATAAATAAATTGAGGCCAAAATTTGATATTAGAAGACTCATAGACTAATGCATCGCAATAAATTTTTGAAACTACCAATAAGCCGTCAATTCCATTCAAACCATTGGACCATTTTATTCATCAATTTCATCCAGTCCATTTATCAATTTGTTCAATTTTAGGGCAACTTTGTCGATTTTGAATTCATTTGACTAGTTTACCTATTTTAGGGCAATCTAGTCAATTTTGAATAAATTATCAATTTCATCCTATCCTCTTGATCCGCTCATTCCTTTTTAGGGTTTAAGTCTAAAATTCACTGAATAAATTAGCCGAGGCATTGCAATCCTTTCAAGAGTAAGCTCTCTTTCACATATCATGTGTGGATCAAAGTAAGCGATCCATTCGGACTTTGTCCTCATTTTTTGGACAAATGTCCCTTTTTTTTTACTCCAATTGGACAATTTTTATTTTTAATTATTTTTCGCTCAATAAGTTGATTGGATCCATCAGGTATTGTATAGATGCCTACCCTAGAGGATTGCATTTTCATACTAGGCCTACCCTTGGCATAAAAGGGCTCCCCCATAGGACATGCATACCGATTTTACAATTTTGCTTACTAATTCTGGATATTTTTCTTTTATTTTCCCCCTCCCCCTGCATTCATGGAAATATTTCAATAAGGTGAAAATATTTTTCTATATCTGATAACAATTTTGATCTGATAAAGTTTGAAAATTACAAGTATTACCTGATTCTTGGGCGAACCCTGCAATGAAAGATCTATTTGGAAGCGCTAGGCTAAAGCCTCTAAGAGACTTCATCATTATTTCTCAAAGAAAAGAAAATTTCTGTCCCAAAAAGGAGGCAAAAAGGGTGTATATGTGGAGCTCTTCAGAAGTCTTTCTCTTCTCATTTGTAGAAATTTTGTTTCAAACTTTTTCAGCAATAAAGTTTTTTTTTTATTTACACGATTGGTGTTTTGTATATAATCATGTATATTTTATTCTTTTTTGGCTATTTGAGGGATTTCATGATGAATTTTAAGAAATAAGACTAAATGGAGATTTTTTTCAACCTCTAGCCTGAAAATTCACAAGTGTATGCTTTCTAAAATCCTTACAATAGGAGTGCTCAAAATTAAAAGAGGTCATTCAAAAGGCCCCATCAGATACCTTTTCTCCTTCACTTAACCCCAATATAAAATCAGTCACATTGACTGATAAATTACAAATTGGGGCGATCTTTGCTTGAGAAACGTCCACTGTGTGTAATTATATTCAATTCACATCTAAGTGAAAGCAAAAGGGTGCGTTATTCGTATTTGTTTTGGAAGTTTGGAATGATACTTCAAGCGTTGGTTTCTCTATCTATACAGACTTTATCATTTGCTCTCCCATTTGAGCCTTTGAAAGAATAATTTCGTTTTGAATAAGAGCCTTAATGATCACTATCCTACATTGAACAATTTTCGAATATCAAAAGGGAGTGAATTCTCAATGAGCATTTCGTTACTTTGGTTGTCATGAGGTATAAGAATGATGCTTTGGTCATCGTTTCTACAATCTAAACACTATTTATCCCTTGCATCCTCATTTGAACTAAAATGGGTGGTTCTTTTCAAAGCACCTATTATCGCACCCCACATTGGGGAAGGAGATTGGAGAATTTTCCAAAAAGGAGAAAAGCAAAAATGCTAAAACTAAAAGAAAAAAGGGAATCACAAATTGGAGAAACTTGATTCCACTTGGGTTTCAATTTTGGGAAAAAAGAGAAAGAGAAAAGAAAAGGAAGGTTTTTTTCTGCACAGATCGCCTATGTTTCACAGATATGGATGAACAAGGGTCTTCCTCAGTTAGTTAATTCAGATACATGCAAGAAATTTCGCATTAATGAAAGTTTCCTTTCAGAGTTATTGTAAGGAACGGAATAAAAGTCAGACCCTCTTCTTTTTCCAATCAAACATTCTATCCCTAGTTATCCCTTTTGAACCTTCAGAATAAAATACTTCATTTGGCAACCCCTAAGAATCGCAAACCCCACACTGGGGCAAGTTTGAGTTGAAAAGGGAAAAGTTTCAAGAAGTGAAAAGTGATAATGCAACAAAATCAAAAGGAAAAGAGAAAAGAGAACCTCAGTTCAAAAATAAACTGGGGCAAATTTTGTGAAAGTTCAAAAATGGCAGAAGGCCGAAAAATCAAAAGAAAAAGAAAATGAAAGGAAAAGCCTCAATTGAGCATCAACTGGGGCAAATTCTGATTTAGCCCTAAAATAGGGTTGGTGCAACAATGCGATCTCGGATTCTTCAGACCGCTTTTGAAATCCGCTTTCAAGCCTTAACTTTTCTAAGCACCCCACCTAACCCCATTACAAAAGCCGAAAGTCCTGGCTTCTGTTCTTTGTAATATCTCTGTCAAGAAATTTTTCTAATTGGTAAGTGATGTTCATATACTGATGCCAAGATTTTATTTTTTTTTGAATGTATTTCTGAATTAATTAGGTGTGAGGTTGACATTGCTCTTCGTGTGAGAACCCGCGAGGGCACTTTTGAAAAAGGAAAAGAAAAGGGAAAAAGCGAGCAAATAAATGCAAAAGAAAAATGCAAAAAGATTTGATGCTGAAAGTCCCTATTGAGCGATGATAAAAGTCAAACAAAGTTCAAGATCTCGGAGTCCAAAATGAGGACAATTTTGAGAAAAATGCGATTTTCGGTGCAATGTCCTTGAAAGTCTTATTCTTTAACAATCGTTTTCAAGCCAAATTACAATCTCATAAAGTCCATCGTTGACTTATTCCTTCATGACAACCCAAAGTGAGGATTATGCTCATAAGAAACCCATCAACCACTCATGATCATAAGGGTATAACTAGTTTTCACATGTTTAACTATCGTTTCTACCCATTTGTTGCAAGCTTAAAGCTTATATGTTAACTCAATTTTCTTAAGAAATAGGGGTGACAAACTATTTGCTTTCACTAAGATGTGGGATTGAAGGGATTACATACAATTTGGGCACAAGAATAAGACAAATCTTGACCTCCCATTTCCAGATCAGAAATAACGCCCCACTTGATTGGTCCTAAACGACGAGTTAACAAGAAGTGGTGACCCATTACTCTAAGCGTCGATGCTGAGATGAGGAAGAAATCTTCTGTAATTTGGTATTATTTCGAGAAATTCATCATGAAATTTTCTGTTACGAAACATAGTTTCTTACAGTGTTCAAATAAATGGAGAGTCATCCAAACAAATTTTTGCAATTGAATAGGTCCGCACTGGGACAAATTTTCATTTAAGAGATTTTCCAAAATGGGCCCATACTGAAGCAAATTTTTATTTGCGAGATTTCGCGAAATAAGCCCACACTGGGGCAGATTTTGTAACACATTTGAGGATTTCGTCCGAGAATCAAATAATACATTTTTCAAATCAATCACGCTGCTCTTTTCATGAAATTCAAGTGCATGTCATACTTTGGTAAGCCCATGTGCAGGTATTCATAGTTGAAATCGACGAAAGAGTATCGGGTGATGCTGAAAAAAGAGAAGAAAGAAAGAAGGGCCCTACACTGGGGCAAGTTATTTTTGAAAAAATTCTCTCGAAAAATTTCAAAAATCAATCAAAGGAAAAATCAAAAAATCAAAAATTAGAAAATCCAAAAAAATCAAAATCAAAAGTCAGAAAAATCAAAAAGATAAAAAAATCAAATTCAAATTCTTGTTGAATTCTTGTTGGCGATGTCTCAGCATCCGCCGCGTTCCCGTCCATTCCCCCCTTTCTTGACAATTACGCTTGATTTCTTGACCAATTGGATGGCAGGACTGAGTCTTATCCCACTGACCATTCACAAACATCACGTTGGGCCTGGATTTTGTGCCGCCAACTTCACAAACATCACGTTGGGTCTGGATTTTGTGTCGCCAACATCACAAAGATCACGTTGGGCCTAGATTTTGTGCCGCCAACATCACCAACATCACGTTGGGCTTGGATTTTGTGCCGCTAACTTCACAAACATCATGTTGGGTTTGGATTTTGTACCACCAATTAAGGCAGGCTCGGGTTTAATCCCACTGACCAATTCATGACATTGGGGCAAATCTTTGGATAATTTTTCGAGCAAGTTTAATACAGTTTTTTCATACATACCAGCATTTTACTTTATACTGCCACTAACCGTTGGATCAGTCCCACTAGTGAGCATTTCATTTTGCATCGCCACTAGCCGTGGGTCAGTCCCACTAGTGAGCATTTCATTTTGCATTGCCACTAGCCGTTGGGTCAGTCCCACTAGTGAGCCTTTCATTCCACTGCCACTGAACATGGGTTAGTCCCACCAGTGAGTATTTATTTTCTTTGCCGCTAAACATGGGTCAGTCCCACTAGCGTGCATTTTATTTTCACTGCCACTGAACATGGGTTAGTCCCACTAGTGTGCATTTCATTTTCATTGCCGCTAAACATGGGTCAGTCCCCACTAGCGTGCATTTTTTTTCACCGCCACTGAACATGGGTTAGTCCCACCAGTGAGCACTTCATTTGCATTGCCACTAAACATGGGTTAGTCCCACTAGTGAGCACTTTACGATTTAAATTTCTGTTGGGGTTAGTCCTGATTTTAATTTCATGTTGGGGTCAGTCCTCTCGGGTCAGTCCCTCGGGTCAGTCCCGATTTTAATTTCATGTTGCGGTCAGTCCCCTCGGGTCAGTTCCGATTTTAATTTTCATGTTGGGGTCAGTCCCGATTTTAAATTTCTGTTCGGGTTAGTCCCGGTTTAAATTTCTGTTGGGGTCAATCCCCTTTTAAATTTCCTGTTCGGGTCAGTCCCGATTTAAATTCCTGTCGGGGTCAGTCCCGGTTTAAATTTCTTGTTCGGGTCAGTCCCCTTTTAAATTTCCTGTTCGGGTCAGTCCCGATTTAAATTCCTGTCGGGGTCAGTCCCCTTTTAAATTTCTTGTTCGGGTCAGTTCCGTTTTAAATTTCTCGTCTGGGTCAATCCCATTTTTTAAAGTTCTCATTAAAGAGGTTAGTCCTCGTTTCAATAATGACAGTCATTCGAGGAGTTGCAGCCGAATAACACAGGTAAGTATTTGGTGTCTACTTCATTGTCTCAAATTTTTCCAAAACTCAGACAAAGAGGGGCAAACTGTAGATACCAAATTTTTAAGGTATTTGTGTTTACTATTATTTTTATTTTTGATTAATTTCATTTACTTTTAGTCTTTTATTTTTAAGTCATTTTATCATTTAATTAAACTTTAATCATTTAATCATTTAATTTTTATTTTGTTTGTTTCGATTCTAGGTTTTATTTTATTTTTTGTTTTGATTCGTGTCTCTTGTCTTACTGTAATTGAATTAAGAGTTTTTGCACTAAATTTTCTGAAAAAAAAAAGAAAAAAAGAAAAAGTCAATCGAAGGGACAAGAATAAGACACATAAACCTACTTTGGGGTTTGAAATCTTGGCCTTTCAAATTAGGTTTAGTCTTTGGAGCTGCCTTTAAAATAAAAAGCCGCAAGCAAGTGAAAAGGGGGGTGGGATGGAAGACTAAAGAGGGGGCTACGGGAAACTAAGAAAAGGGGGATGAAAAAACAAAAAAAGGAGAAGGACGGCGGCTAGGTTTGGGGGGAGATCTGAGGGAGCTTCGGTCAAGAAAAAAAGGCTAAGAAACAGAGGGAAAAAGGCTTGGGGGGCCAAAGAAAAGGAGGAGAGCAGGATCAGGAGGGAACAACTGGAGAGGGAGCTACGGAAGAGGCTAAAAAAGAAACGGAGAGCTGAGAGAGGGTTTCAGGGGGGAGAAAGCGAAACAACGGCTAAGGGTAGGTTTGTGGAGAGAAAGGGAGTGACGGCCTAAAAAGGGCATCGGGCAAAAGAAAAAGGAGGACCAAGGGGAAGGAAAGGGAAAACAGGGGAAGGCTGGCGGCTGAGAAAAACAAAACAAAAACAAGAAACAGAACGAAGAGAAAACTAAAAATCTGGGAATTGGGAAGAGGGCTTCGTCTGAGGAGAAGCTTGGCCGAACAAAAAAAGAAAACTGGAAAGCTTGGGGAAGCTAGGTGAAAAAGGAACGGAGAAACAGAAACAAGCAACGAGGGGTCAGAGGAAAGAAAGTCCAAAGAGGCGGTGCACGAAGGCACAGAGGAAGAAAAGGGGCTTCGGCCAAAGGTGAAACGGAAACAAGAAAAAGCAACAGCGGCAGCAACACCGTCACCGTTTTCCTCCCCTGCTGCCATCCCCGAGACCATCGTTCCAGAAACCACTGCCGCTCATGCCGCCACCACCTCGCCGGATTCCACCACTGCCGCCTGCGAATCTTCACCGTGAGTGATCACTGTGAGTTATCACCTTCCTTCACGCTTTAGTCTTTCTCTAAGCACAGGCCATGAAAGTTTTTTTTTAGCATGTCTACCGCGGTTTGCCGTGAGTATTTTGTTTCAATTTTATGATGTTTGTTCATGTTTCTTTGAATACACATGCTTTGAATGTTGACTGGGCTAGAATCCCGTTGGTTGCTGACAATTTTGGGGCCGATTACAGTTCCAATGGAACAAAGAACCGATGAAGTCTCTAATGTCCTTTACCTGTTTGATAAAATGCCCGACTAAAAATTCTCCTTGAAGAATGATTGACCTGTGTTTTGGCATGGAAAAGAAACGAACAGAGAGCAAGATTCAATATTTGTCATGTTTTTTTATGGAAGGAAATAGAGTCTTGGAAGGTTCTGACGTGCTCATTTTTGCATCTTTCTGCTTTATTTTTTGTATGAGCCCGAATTAATGTCCTGAAAGTGATGTTATGAGGGGGTGTTGTGAGTTTCATTGAGAATGCTTGGGTTTGAAACTAAATTTCTGATGTTGCTGACCGAAAGAAAGCTGAAATGCGGTCTGATGTTAAGCTCATTTGGAGAAGATGATTAATTACAACTCCCGTCCCCAGTTTTCCCTTTCTTTGTGATTCAACCCCAAAGTTTTTTAGAACCTCATAATTTGACCCCTAGGCCTAGTCCCCTTCATGGTTTGTGCATCTTGATCTTTGATCCTTGGCTAATTGTACTACGGTTCACATAATTTAGTGTTTCTTTTAATTGGGTCCCTGCTACAATTGCAAATCGGTCCTTGAACTTTATCTTTCCTTCTATTTTGGCCCCAAAGTTCTGGAAATTGTGATTAGACCCTAAAAATTTTCTGACATATGCAATTTAGTCCTTGGCAGCATTAATTTTGCAACTTCATTGCTCGTTTGCTTCAATTAACCGCCGTGCTTTGTTTAAATTGCATTCAATTCATTATTTTAAGGGCTTTGTAACCAAGCGAGCTCGTGTTTGCATATTTTCTTTAATTTTCCCAAATAAATTGGTACCTTGATCTTTTCTTTTATTTTGGAGGATAAATAAGCGATTTCACTCCATTAGAGCATCAACTCAAGGGAGGTACACTCTATCCTTTATTCTTGACTTTATTTGACCTTATGTGCCTTATGTGACTTTATGTGTTCAATTGCATGCCATTTGAATGTTTTCATTTTATTTATTTACTTATTCGTTTTATTCGTTTTAATTTAGTATTTTTTATTTCATTTTAGTTCAATTTTTTATCATTCGAAAGGCACTTGAATGCCACAATTGTAATAGTTTAGGTTATTATATCATTTCATTTAATTCCTTCCCTCTTAGATTGTAGTAGGCTTCCTCCCGAATGTAATAGTTAGGGCTTTATTCGCTTTTATTTATTGTTTGTGTGGTTTGCATGCGTATGTGCTATGTGTTCAATTGTTTTCTTAGGGTTTGGCATCTAGATATGCATGCTTATGTGTTATGTGTTATGTGAATTACGTGCTCACATATCTACTTGCTTTAATTATGCACATTACTTATATATGTGTATGATGGATGCAAATGCACGTAATCGTGGCTAGTCCAATGCTAGCCATGATTGTCCCCTCGAGCTCTTGCAAGTCCAATGCTTGTGAGAGAGCGTTAGTGAAGGACTAGTCCAACGCTAGACCCTTAGGAGCCCTTCGCGCGTTAGATCATGATTGCATGATAAAAACACTTCATTTCATGCATATTTTCACTTTTTAGGGCCTTTTATCATTTTGTATGATATTCCCCTTATACGTATATCCCTTATCCCTAATTTCCCTATATATATACCCCTATGTATGATACATGACATTAGAATTGCATTTCATTCTAGAAATAGGATTAGGGTAGTGCATTTGCTTGATTAGATTAGAGAATAACCCCTTGGATATGGGATATGGACGAGTTTGGCTTTTCTAGCCTTAGCACGCTCGTATTCCCTCTATTAAAGGAAAAATTGAGTCACGAACATTAGTCCCCCATACCCGACATGATGCATTCCTTAAGACATGTATATTTATGTAATTATTTTATTTCTTTCCTTTTACTAGAGTCTCATATTTTTGTATTATTCGTGACCTCGCCAAAGAGTCATTATTGGGCATCACAATTAATGTGATTGGCACCATTCAAGTTTTGAAGAGAAAATTTGCCCCCCGATACCCCCCTAGGTCTAGAGTTTGCATTCATATAGTACATCCAAATGTGATAAATTCTTTGGTTAAAACAAGAAAGTCTTTGACTAAATCACGCAACTAGCCTTGGCTAGGTCGAAGGGGTGCCTTGGATTTCATCCTTGCCTTCCCCTTCGTCAAATGTGACTCCCGAACCTTTTTCGTTGGTTTACGTAGACTAGGAGTCGTTTAAAAGGGGTTTCTTTCTGCCTTTTCCTTGGAAAAAATTCATTTTTTGATGACTTGGTACACCTTGACTCTATACCAAGTGGCGACTCCGATTTTTATTTCAAAACCCTTTTTAAACTATATTTTGGGTCAAATCGTCGCATTTTCAAGTCCCATTTAGACCCACTTTCTTTGTAGATCAAAAATCATTCAAATCAAAAAATTCACTTTTAAACAATTTATTTTTCTTATAAAAAATAGGGCGCGACAGCTGGCGACTCCACTGGGGACTTAGAGAGTCCGAACATTTGATTTAGTCAATCATTTTCTTCTTTTAACCTATCCATATATCGCATTTGGATGTTTAGAGTTGCATTTTTCCTTTTATAGGGTTTTGCATTTCGCGCGTATCCAATTCACTCACTCACCCATTTTGCGTACGATTGTTTTGATGGATGGATGGTTTATGTATGTGATTCCACGCTTTGCATTGCATTTGGGTGGGGGATATTACCCTAGAGTCTCGCGTTGGTTCTTGATCCCTCCCCTCTAAACGAGCACTAGCATACGTGCATACGCTTTAATTTTTGTACGCCTTATTTATTTTCTTTTAGTGGCTTGTCACGCCACTCCACCCTATTAGGATTTTAGGCGACCCACTTGGACGTGTGATCGCGACACGACGTGTGCGTAGCACGATCCGAGGGGTCACTCAATCTTCCGCTTTAAGCTTTGGGTTAATAGTCTTTAGCTTTTAGTCGAAGGTTGAGGATTTTTGATAGATTCGTTCAGACATGTGGCCGTGACACGACGTGTGCGTTGCAGTGTCTGGGGAATCGCTCGAGCCACCGACAAAGAACCTTGGGATTGATGACCTTTGGTTTCCAAGTTTGAAGGCTCGGGGACCTAAAACCTATCGAGTCTAGATGCATTAGTGAGCCAATACCTCATGCATCCATGATAGCTTGCCTAGGGTAGAGTCTACCTTGCCTTATTAGGGACACTATTCACGAGGGGAGGGATCCAACCCATTTTTCCCTTTTATTACTTTATTTCTTCGTATTGATTTTATTGCTTTATCTCGTTGCTACAATGTGTTATGTGTATTTATCTGGTTGAACTAACTTTTCTTGGTTTTGTGTCCCCATTGCATTCACAAACCCTAGCAAATAAGAGGTCTGGCATGACCTTCTTTTAAAACCCACCCTCGTAGATAGGCTATTGCACGTTTAAGAAATTTTGGTATATTTTGTTCATAAATTAATAATGCCATACCATTTTAGGTCTACCCTGGCAAATAAAGGGTTCCTTAGGTCACGTTTCATTTCGAATTGCACATTTTACTGCTTTAATAAACAGGCATCATGCATAAACCGTAGAAAGTGAATGCCATTTAGGGGATCCCGTGTTAGGAATAAGCCACTTTGTGTCTCAGATACTTAATCCAAGGAGACTTGCACGTTTACATTTTGTACCATCCAAAGGGGTAGTGCACAAGGTAAGGTAGGATCCGATCATTTTCATAGAGCGATCTTTGGAATATGAGCGTCTAATAATCACTTTTTGGCCACTTTATCAAAATTGGTAAAAAATCCCTGGCGTAAAGGACATTAATTTGAAGAAATTCACAAATAATCCCTCGCTATTGAGACGATAAATAAATTGAGGCCAAAATTTGATATTAGAAGACTCATAGACTAATGCATCGCAATAAATTTTTGAAACTACCAATAAGCCGTCAATTCCATTCAAACCATTGGACCATTTTATTCATCAATTTCATCCAGTCCATTTATCAATTTGTTCAATTTTAGGGCAACTTTGTCGATTTTGAATTCATTTGACTAGTTTACCTATTTTAGGGCAATCTAGTCAATTTTGAATAAATTATCAATTTCATCCTATCCTCTTGATCCGCTCATTCCTTTTTAGGGTTTAAGTCTAAAATTCACTGAATAAATTAGCCGAGGCATTGCAATCCTTTCAAGAGTAAGCTCTCTTTCACATATCATGTGTGGATCAAAGTAAGCGATCCATTCGGACTTTGTCCTCATTTTTTGGACAAATGTCCCTTTTTTTTTACTCCAATTGGACAATTTTTATTTTTAATTATTTTTCGCTCAATAAGTTGATTGGATCCATCAGGTATTGTATAGATGCCTACCCTAGAGGATTGCATTTTCATACTAGGCCTACCCTTGGCATAAAAGGGCTCCCCCATAGGACATGCATACCGATTTTACAATTTTGCTTACTAATTCTGGATATTTTTCTTTTATTTTCCCCCTCCCCCTGCATTCATGGAAATATTTCAATAAGGTGAAAATATTTTTCTATATCTGATAACAATTTTGATCTGATAAAGTTTGAAAATTACAAGTATTACCTGATTCTTGGGCGAACCCTGCAATGAAAGATCTATTTGGAAGCGCTAGGCTAAAGCCTCTAAGAGACTTCATCATTATTTCTCAAAGAAAAGAAAATTTCTGTCCCAAAAAGGAGGCAAAAAGGGTGTATATGTGGAGCTCTTCAGAAGTCTTTCTCTTCTCATTTGTAGAAATTTTGTTTCAAACTTTTTCAGCAATAAAGTTTTTTTTTTATTTACACGATTGGTGTTTTGTATATAATCATGTATATTTTATTCTTTTTTGGCTATTTGAGGGATTTCATGATGAATTTTAAGAAATAAGACTAAATGGAGATTTTTTTCAACCTCTAGCCTGAAAATTCACAAGTGTATGCTTTCTAAAATCCTTACAATAGGAGTGCTCAAAATTAAAAGAGGTCATTCAAAAGGCCCCATCAGATACCTTTTCTCCTTCACTTAACCCCAATATAAAATCAGTCACATTGACTGATAAATTACAAATTGGGGCGATCTTTGCTTGAGAAACGTCCACTGTGTGTAATTATATTCAATTCACATCTAAGTGAAAGCAAAAGGGTGCGTTATTCGTATTTGTTTTGGAAGTTTGGAATGATACTTCAAGCGTTGGTTTCTCTATCTATACAGACTTTATCATTTGCTCTCCCATTTGAGCCTTTGAAAGAATAATTTCGTTTTGAATAAGAGCCTTAATGATCACTATCCTACATTGAACAATTTTCGAATATCAAAAGGGAGTGAATTCTCAATGAGCATTTCGTTACTTTGGTTGTCATGAGGTATAAGAATGATGCTTTGGTCATCGTTTCTACAATCTAAACACTATTTATCCCTTGCATCCTCATTTGAACTAAAATGGGTGGTTCTTTTCAAAGCACCTATTATCGCACCCCACATTGGGGAAGGAGATTGGAGAATTTTCCAAAAAGGAGAAAAGCAAAAATGCTAAAACTAAAAGAAAAAAGGGAATCACAAATTGGAGAAACTTGATTCCACTTGGGTTTCAATTTTGGGAAAAAAGAGAAAGAGAAAAGAAAAGGAAGGTTTTTTTCTGCACAGATCGCCTATGTTTCACAGATATGGATGAACAAGGGTCTTCCTCAGTTAGTTAATTCAGATACATGCAAGAAATTTCGCATTAATGAAAGTTTCCTTTCAGAGTTATTGTAAGGAACGGAATAAAAGTCAGACCCTCTTCTTTTTCCAATCAAACATTCTATCCCTAGTTATCCCTTTTGAACCTTCAGAATAAAATACTTCATTTGGCAACCCCTAAGAATCGCAAACCCCACACTGGGGCAAGTTTGAGTTGAAAAGGGAAAAGTTTCAAGAAGTGAAAAGTGATAATGCAACAAAATCAAAAGGAAAAGAGAAAAGAGAACCTCAGTTCAAAAATAAACTGGGGCAAATTTTGTGAAAGTTCAAAAATGGCAGAAGGCCGAAAAATCAAAAGAAAAAGAAAATGAAAGGAAAAGCCTCAATTGAGCATCAACTGGGGCAAATTCTGATTTAGCCCTAAAATAGGGTTGGTGCAACAATGCGATCTCGGATTCTTCAGACCGCTTTTGAAATCCGCTTTCAAGCCTTAACTTTTCTAAGCACCCCACCTAACCCCATTACAAAAGCCGAAAGTCCTGGCTTCTGTTCTTTGTAATATCTCTGTCAAGAAATTTTTCTAATTGGTAAGTGATGTTCATATACTGATGCCAAGATTTTATTTTTTTTTGAATGTATTTCTGAATTAATTAGGTGTGAGGTTGACATTGCTCTTCGTGTGAGAACCCGCGAGGGCACTTTTGAAAAAGGAAAAGAAAAGGGAAAAAGCGAGCAAATAAATGCAAAAGAAAAATGCAAAAAGATTTGATGCTGAAAGTCCCTATTGAGCGATGATAAAAGTCAAACAAAGTTCAAGATCTCGGAGTCCAAAATGAGGACAATTTTGAGAAAAATGCGATTTTCGGTGCAATGTCCTTGAAAGTCTTATTCTTTAACAATCGTTTTCAAGCCAAATTACAATCTCATAAAGTCCATCGTTGACTTATTCCTTCATGACAACCCAAAGTGAGGATTATGCTCATAAGAAACCCATCAACCACTCATGATCATAAGGGTATAACTAGTTTTCACATGTTTAACTATCGTTTCTACCCATTTGTTGCAAGCTTAAAGCTTATATGTTAACTCAATTTTCTTAAGAAATAGGGGTGACAAACTATTTGCTTTCACTAAGATGTGGGATTGAAGGGATTACATACAATTTGGGCACAAGAATAAGACAAATCTTGACCTCCCATTTCCAGATCAGAAATAACGCCCCACTTGATTGGTCCTAAACGACGAGTTAACAAGAAGTGGTGACCCATTACTCTAAGCGTCGATGCTGAGATGAGGAAGAAATCTTCTGTAATTTGGTATTATTTCGAGAAATTCATCATGAAATTTTCTGTTACGAAACATAGTTTCTTACAGTGTTCAAATAAATGGAGAGTCATCCAAACAAATTTTTGCAATTGAATAGGTCCGCACTGGGACAAATTTTCATTTAAGAGATTTTCCAAAATGGGCCCATACTGAAGCAAATTTTTATTTGCGAGATTTCGCGAAATAAGCCCACACTGGGGCAGATTTTGTAACACATTTGAGGATTTCGTCCGAGAATCAAATAATACATTTTTCAAATCAATCACGCTGCTCTTTTCATGAAATTCAAGTGCATGTCATACTTTGGTAAGCCCATGTGCAGGTATTCATAGTTGAAATCGACGAAAGAGTATCGGGTGATGCTGAAAAAAGAGAAGAAAGAAAGAAGGGCCCTACACTGGGGCAAGTTATTTTTGAAAAAATTCTCTCGAAAAATTTCAAAAATCAATCAAAGGAAAAATCAAAAAATCAAAAATTAGAAAATCCAAAAAAATCAAAATCAAAAGTCAGAAAAATCAAAAAGATAAAAAAATCAA